>NC_057812.1:629745600-630045600 GCF_018294505.1 Triticum aestivum | reverse complement strand
GCCACCTCCCTCCTGTGCACGAACGCACACAGGGAAGGGGCAGGGGCGCGGTGGCCGGACCGGGCTCCGGCGAGGCCGTGTTCGAGGCCGGCAGGACGGAGACGAGGGGCGGCGGGTTCGGGCGCTGGAGCGGACAGCGGGCGCGGGGAGGGAGAGGTCGCAGGAGGCGGCTGTCCGGGGGGGCACTAGGCGAGGTCATGGCCTCGCGGGGGGGGCGCCGGCGCGCGGCCACAGAGGCCGGTGAGGGCACGAGTAGGCGCTGTCGGCCACGGTTGGGCGTGGCGACGAGCGCGAGGCGGGACGGTGCGAGGGGCGCACAGGCTAAGCGAGGGAGGAGCGGACACGGGACAGAGGGGTGGCGCGCTCGGCACAGGAGCTCACCGTGGGATGGTGGGGTCTAGGCAGCGGGGGGTTGAGGAGGGAGACGGCGACGACGCGCGACGGGGAGGCAGGCCGGCGATGGAGCGCTCCGGCGAGGACGAGCTCCGGGCGCGTCAGGCGTGCGGCGAGGGGCGCCGTTGCCCTGGGTGGCTGGTCGGGGAGGAGGAGAGGACGGGGCGGCGTCGTGTGGCGGCGGGGCGGTCTGGCGTGTGGCGGGATGGCGTCGGGGCGCAGGGGGCGACGGGGTTCGTTCCCCCGATCCGATCTGGATCGGGGAGGAGGGGGGAGAGCGAGCGGAGTGGGCGTCGTGCGGGAGGGGGGTGGGAAGTGAGCGAGTGGGCTAGGGTTCCGGGCATCCAAGGGGAAGTAGAGGGCGCGGTTGGGCCGGCCTGGTTGGCCCAGAGGCCAGCTGGGCCGAGGCCCAGCGAGGGGGGGGCTATAATTTCTAGTCTTTCTTTTTTTGTTCCTTTTCTTTTACTGTTTTATTTTATTCTAGTTTTATAAAACATAAAAGTTGTATCTTAAATAGTAACACTAATTATACCTCTGCCACAAAAAGGTTTAACCCCCAAATAATATAGTTTAGTATTTTATAAAATACCAACACATTTATTTATTTGTTTTACCTATAGTTTTAATTATTTGAATGCATTTAGACATTTTATAAAAATGTGGTTCCTCCACCAACATTACTTATGAATTATTTGTTACATTTAGAACATTTTAGTTTTGACTTTTGAAAACTTTAACTGTTTGACTTTATTTTGAATTTGAATTTGAATCGGTTTCGAACCAATGTGAGTTTAGCAACAGTAATCGTGGTGACGTGGCATCATTAGCAAAGGTTTACTGTAGCTTGATTATCCGGGCGTCACAATTCTCCTCCACTACAAGAAATCTCGTCCCGAGATTTAAGAGGGGAGTAAGGGGGGAAGGTTTGGTAACGAATATAGCGGGTCTTCTCATCCTGGCTTGCTCTCATCGAAGAGGTCAATCCAATATATTGATGCCTTCATACTTCTGCTTCAGGTCAAAATGATGAAGTCGTCATCCTTTCTTCGGGATCTTCATCGTACTTACGAAAAGGATATGGGGGAAGACTCGGGAAGGGCGGGCCTTATCAGGTTGACTATCTGGTACATAACTCAGGGAATGGGGTAGGAAGTAACCTTCGAATTGAGCTTAAGAAAATTTCGAGAGTAAAGTAAGAAGGTACCATGAGAAGTTTCAAACGGTTAGGCCATTGTTCGATGTCTGAAACAACATGCGAAAGGGGTCCAGAGCAATGAGATTGAGTATTGCGTCTGTTACCAAAATAGATCACTTGGGACGGTGGCCCGTGAATTACATACGAGGCCACACGCGAGGAACAACCTTGGGAAGAGGGGGTGCAGGAGAGTCAGGTTTCGATCCTGTGGAACTGTGGGTTATGGGCCCACCATGTCGTTGAAAGCAGGAAGGGGGGCGACATTTTGCACGGTCATGATAGTAAGGCGTGTCAAAGGGTAGCCTGTCAGATATGTCGGCAACAACATCGATACCAAGGGCGAGGGACGAAGAGAACCATTTTCCTACTCGTTGAACGAGGCGGACCAGTAGGCGAAGTTCTCGTCCATCGGTGGTTACCGGAATGTCATCAACAAAAGTAACAGGGTCTTACTGACAGAATTGTACAACGAGGTGTTTACATCAGCAGGAGAATATTACTGCTCAGATCATATAGTTCACAAGAAAGGTTAAACCAACAATGGAAGGAAAATATGATCATCAGATTAAACAGAACAGTGGAAAGGAAATTATGTTTAACCACATATTTCAAGGGTATATCCTTCCCAAGGACAAGCAGAGCATGATATCCATGTCAGGATATAATGTAGAAAACTCTTTAGGTAGGGGAGAAAATTTTTATGACATTACCCACACAGCGGTGTTTGGATAATTGATCAAGAAACATTTAGCATTGGGCTTTAAATGTTCTTGTTGAAAATCGGAGTACCACAGACATGCTTCGAGATAGCATTGTCATGGTCTTCAAGCAAAGGTCGGACTTTGGATTCACAAAGGATCCATCAGGAACAACTTATAGAATAAGTCTTACAATTTTCTCATGGAAGAATCGATAGCCTTGCTGACAAGGAAACTATAACAATAGGTCCTCTGGCCAGGTGTACTAGGCATGACACCACCTTACCGGGTCATATAAATACCAATGTTATAACTCTTGGAAATATGTCCCAACCATCATATCTGACCAAGATTCAGATCCGATTGGTGTCATGATACCTCAGACTCAGGATGTCTGAGAAGAAAAAGGCGCAACACAAATCGTTGAAATGGCATTGCAAGATTCTCGGGAAATGAACTATGGGAGCGAGTTCCTGAAACAATAGTTCATCATTAAACTAAGGAGAGGTAAGGAGGTGGCTGATTGACTCAGCGACAATTCATTGAGATTTTCAAAAGATGGATTTCCACAATAATGTGAACAAGAAGATGACACTTGTTGATTGAAATGATATAATGTTGTATGCTCAAGGAAAACATACATAATTAAACATTGGTTGACCGGTGCACCCGAAATATAGGTTGGGTTGCACGGCCAATGTTAGAGTGGTGATTCAATTATCGAAAGATTTAGAATGATCTATCACCCATTCACTTCAAAGCGATAGGGTTGCTAGAAGTTTTGAATTCACACGTCATAGCTCAATTGTCAGTATTCCGGTTGAAAACAATATGGGGACCAAGGAATGAACGAAGATGGCAAGAAGTATTATGATATCAAGAATTCTTAAGAGGTGGTGAAATTCTCACCACATTCTTGACAAAAAGAGATGGTAATACTCCCGAGGTAAGGAAGATCAACTGCTGGGTAGCAGGGATCTCAAGGTTTACACAAAACACGAACAAGTTGTGTTGAACGGAAGGCAATAAAGTGGTCGATGGGAACAGGAATCATCGAGGGGAAAGGATGGTATTACCCATCATGAATTCAATTGAATTCCTGGAAGAGCTCATAAGGTTGATGATGATCACGACACATTTGTCGAGAGGTTTCATGCAGATGTAATCAACCAGTGACGACATCAAGTCAGAGGAATGATGAAGCAAGAGGTTATTGGAACCACAGTTACGACACAAACTCGAACTCAAGCTGGTTGTTTAAGGTGAAAGGGTATGACGAGGAAAATCGACGTAAGCTTAGCTATCGTCGCAAATTGGTGCTCCGAGAATAAGGACCAGGTAGCACAGGTAGAATCGTCACGACAATGATATAGCCAAACAGGCTAGGAATGGCGTGATCGGGTACAAACTCGTAGTTATAGAAGCTTACTCAAGAGTTGTTGAACCGTAGTGCGGACTCGGTTCAGTTATCGGTGTCTTTGAGTGTTTAATAACTCAGAGCCCGTAAAAAAATGGAATCAGTGGGAAGGTAGTACTTGATGAACTCATAAAAAAGTTATGCAGTTCCATAATAATCTCGAGATACCAGGGGGGTAATACTCGACAGAAGATCAAAGTAAAGGTTGGACTGGGGTATTGATCCATAGAAGACAATTGTTTAACTTGTCCGAGAAATGGAATCAAAGAAGAACAAACATGGTCGGAACCACGGATGCAAAAGGCCAGATCCCTGATATAAGAAAAACTTATACCAAGGGAATAATTAATTCAAGAGAAGCTCTAATGATAAGATCTACATCGTGTCCATGGGCATGAACACAAGTTCAAGGTCGACTCCCACTTCTCCGATGCATAGGTTTTCATTCACTTCTCACGTTCGATGAAGTTGCAGTGTTGAAATTTTATCTGGTGAAACACCAGAAGAGTATGACTCGTGAAAACTTTCGGGTTCACACGGTTTAGAGAAGGCATATGTTCAACCCATAGGGGCTTCTTAGAAACATATACCACAAGTTTCAAGAGTAAATAACACAAGCCCGAAAGCAGAGCATGGTTGGCCAAGCAGAGGATACAACTTAACAAAGGCATTATGTATCAAGGGAAGAACTCACAAGGTGATCAAATGTGAAGGACACTGTCGGATAACAATCCAACAAAGGACTTGGTGGTCCACAACGGATCTGATACGAGTATCGGTACTCAACTAGAGGAAGAAGATTGCAAGGAGATCAGATTATAGAAACAACTGAATAACTCAATTGTCAAATGCAAAGGAATTATGGTTTCCAAATCAAGGGATCAAAAGCAATGCTCTGATTAGGGATGGATAAGTTGAATAGCCTTAGGGTACAATCAACGACAATTGGATTAGCCGAGAACCAATTCCAGTTAGAAGAATGGAAGCTCAGCCGGAAAGGTAATTTATAAGGATCAATGATGTTTGCGGGCATTCGCAAACATATTGAGTCAACAGACTCAAAATGATAATGACAAGGAATGTCAATAAGACTACGAGACTTATGGGTTTAACCATAATGCAAGCAAGCAAGAATTTCAAGAGCCAAAGGCTCCAGAGGATTTTCGGAAGATCGAATAGTATATTGAAGACTTTTGTGAAACACATGAACAACTGGGGATGAGCGGATACTCGACAAGTGCGAGGATTTATTTGAAGGGGTATTCATGTGGCAAAGAACTGCTAGGCAGTAGGCACAAAGTATTTTCGGAACAGTAAAGAAACTTCGGGGTATCTTGTAATAACAAGATCAATGGGGGATGATCGTATGAATGGCAAGTGTAACTAGTTATCCATACGGATTTATCGGTGGTCAGGAATAGCAAAAGTGATGGGCACAAAGTCTCGAGAGAACATCAGAGAGTATCTTCGGAATCTTCTGATGTAACAGGCGATCATCTGAAGTGAGGGGCTCTCCGGGAAAAAGTACTTGCGAGAACCTAAAGTTAGTTTTGTTTTTAGCAAAATCGTTTAACCCGAATAGAAGAGAGTTCAGAATCCCAGAGTAAAGGTCGAGGAGTAAAAGATCCTAATACCACCCAATGGCGACGTGGGCCCATGGGCCGCACAGCCATGTTAGTAAAAGTTTTGTAAAGTCTAGACTCGACTTCGGCCAAGGAGTTGGAAGGGGGATTCCTACAGGCAGTCGGCTCTGATACCAACTTGTGACGCCCCCGATTTGACCGTACACTAATCATGCACGCAAATGTGTACGATCAAGATCAGGGACTCACGGGAAGATATCACAACACAACTCTACAAATAAAATAAGTCATACAAGCATCATAATACAAGCCAGGGGCCTCGAGGGCTCGAATACAAGTGCTCGATCATTGACGAGTCAGCGGAAGCAACAATATCTGAGTACAGACATAAGTTAAACAAGTTTGCCTTAAGAAGGCTAGCACAAACTGGGATACAGATCGAAAGAGGCGCAGGCCTCCTGCCTGGGATCCTCCTAAACTACTCCAGGTCGTTGTCAGCGGGCTGCACGTAGTAGGAGCACCTCCGGTGTAGTAGGGGTCGTCGTCGACGGTGGCGTCTGCCTCCTGAACTCCAGCATCTGGTTGCGACAACCAGAAAGAAAGGAAAAGGGGAAAAAAGGGGGAGAAAGCAACCGTGAGTACTCATCCAAAGTACTCGCTAGCAAGGAACTATACTACATATGCATGGGTATATGTGTAAGGAGGCCATATCGGTGGACTGAACTGCAGAATGCCAGAATAAGAGGGGGATAGCTAATCCTGTCGAAGACTACGCTTCTGGTAGCCTCCGTCTTGCAGCATATAGAAGAGAGTAGATTGTAGTCCTCCAAGTAGCATCTCCAAGTAGTATCTCCAAGCAGCATCTCCAGTAGCATCGCATAGCATAATCCTACCCGGCAATCCTCTCCTCGTCGCCCTGCGGAAAAAGCGATCACCGGGTTGTCTGTGGAACTTGGAAGGGTGTGTTTTATTAAGTATCCGGTTCTAGTTGTCATAAGGTCAAGGTACAACTCCAAGTCGTCCTGTTACCGAAGATCACGGCTATTCGAATAGATTAACTTCCCTGCAGGGGTGCACCACATAGCCCAACACGCTCGATCCCATTTGGCCGGACACACTTTCCTGGGTCATGCCCGGCCTCGGAAGATCAACATGTCGCAGCCCCACCTAGGCTCAACAGAGAGGCCAGCACGCCGGTCTAAACCTAAGCGCACAGGGGTCTGGGCCCATCGCCCATAGCACACCTGCACGTTGCGTACGCGGCCGAAAGCAGAACTAGCCCCCTTAATACAAGAGCAGGCTTACGTTCCAATCCGGCGCGCGCCGCTCCGTCGCTGACGTCTGAAGTGCTTCGGCTGATACCACGACGTCGGGATACCCATAACTACTCCCACGTAGATGGTTAGTGCGTATAGGCTCGTAGCCAGACTCAGATCAAATACCAAGATCTCGTTAAGCGTGTTAAGTATCCGCGAACGTCGAACAGGGCCAGGCCCACCTCTCTCCTAGGCGGTCTCAACCTGCCCTGCCGCTCCGCCACAAAGTAACAGTCGAGGGCCGTCGGGAACCCAGGCCCACCTCTACCGGGATGGAGCCACCTGTCCTTTCAGCCCCCTCGTCAGAATCACTTGCGGGTACTCAATGAGCTGACCCGACTTTAGTCACCATCTGTAGTATGTATGTATGTATAGTATATACCCGTGATCACCTCCCAAGTGATCACGGCCCGATAGTATAGCAAGGCAGACTGACAAGAATGTAGGGCCAATGATGATAAACTAGCATCCTATACTAAGTATTTAGGATTGCAGGTAAGGTATCAACAAATGTAGCGACAATGTCAGGCTATGCATCAGAATAGGATTAACGAAAGCAGTAACATGCTACACTACTCTAATGCAAGCACTATAGAGGAGAATAGGCGATATCTGGTGATCAAGGGGGGGGCTTGCCTGGTTGCTCTGGCAAGAGAGAGGGGACGTCAACTCCGTAGTCGAACTGGTCAGCAGCAGCGTCGGTCTCGTAGTCTACCGGAGAGAAGAGGGGGAAGAAATAATGAATACAGAGCAAACAAAGCACCACAAAATATATCAAGGCAATACGCGGTGTTCGGTGTGCCCTAACGCGGTAGTAGGTGATACCGGTGAAGGGGGGAAAACCCCCGGGAAAGTATCCCCGGTGTTTCGTGTTTTCGGGCAGAGGAGCCGAAGGGGGAAAGTTGCGGGTTCGATAGGTTAGGGGGGTGTGGCGGACGAACGGACTGCGTATCCGGAATCGTCTCGTTGTTCTGATCAACTTTCATGTAGAAAGTATTTTCATCCGAGTTACGGATTATTTTATATTAATTTTTAAAGTTTTAAATCATTTTCTAATTTATTAATTATTAATTAAATCAACATTATCCAGAATAGTGTTCGCTGACGTCGGCATGACGTCAGCAGTCAACGTTGACCGTTGACCTGGTCAACCTGACAGGTGGGTCCCAATTGTCATTGTCTGAGTTTAACTAAACAGGTTAATTAGCTTAATTACTTGATTAGGTTAACTAATTCTAATTAATTTAGTTAAACCCAATTAATTAACTTAATTAATTCACTAATTATTTAATTAATTAATTATTTCTTTTACTATTTCATTTTCATTTTCATTTTCATTTTTCTCCTCTTTCCCTTTTTCTTTTCTTCTTTCTGATTTACAAGGGGGAGGGCCCCACCTGTAAGTGGCTCAGGCCACCTCCCTCCTGTGCACGAACGCACACAGGGAAGGGGCAGGGGCGCAGTGGCCGGACCGGGCTCCGGCGAGGCCGTGTTCGAGGCCGGCAGGACGGAGACGAGGGGCGGCGGGTTCGGGCGCTGGAGCGGACAGCGGGCGCGGGGAGGGAGAGGTCGCAGGAGGCGGCTGTCCGGGGGGCACTAGGCGAGGTCATGGCCTCGCGGGGGGGCGCCGGTGCGCGGCCACAGAGGCCGGTGAGGGCACGAGTGGGCGCTGTCGGCCACGGTTGGGCGTGGCGACGAGCGCGAGGCGGGACGGTGCGAGGGGCGCACAGGCTAGGCGAGGGAGGAGCGGACACGGGACAGAGGGGTGGCGCGCTCGGCACAGGAGCTCACCATGGGATGGTGGGGTCTAGGCAGCGGGGGGTTGAGGAGGGAGACGGCGACGACGCGCGACGGGGAGGCAGGCCGGCGATGGAGCGCTCCGGCGAGGACGAGCTCCGGGCGCGTCACGCGTGTGGCGAGGGGCGCCGTTGCCCTGGGTGGCTGGTCGGGGAGGAGGAGAGGACGGGGCGGCGTCGTGTGGCGGCGGGGCGGTCCGGCGTGTGGCGGGATGGCGTCGGGGCGCAGGGGGCGACGGGGTTCATTCCCCCGATCCGATCTGGATCGGGGAGGAGGGGGGAGAGCGAGCGGAGTGGGCGTCGTGCGGGAGGGGGGGAAGTGAGCGAGTGGGCTAGGGTTTCGGGCATCCAAGGGGAAGTAGAGGGCGCGGTTGGGCCGGCCTGGTTGGCCCAGAGGCCAGCTGGGCCGAGGCCCAGCGAGGGGGGGGGGGCTATAATTTCTAGTCTTTCTTTTTTTGTTCCTTTTCTTTTACTGTTTTATTTTATTCTAGTTTTATAAAACATAAAAGTTGTATCTTAAATAGTAACACTAATTATACCTCTGCCACAAAAAGGTTTAACCCCCAAATAATATAGTTTAGTATTTTATAAAATACCAACACATTTATTTATTTGTTTTACCTATAGTTTTAATTATTTGAATGCATTTAGACATTTTATAAAAATGTGGTTCCTCCACCAACATTACTTATGAATTATTTGTTACATTTATAACATTTTAGTTTTGACTTTTGAAAACTTTAACTGTTTGACTTTATTTTGAATTTGAATTTGAATCGGTTTCGAACCAATGTGAGTTTAGCAACAGTAATCGTGGTGACGTGGCATCATTAGCAAAGGTTTACTGTAGCTTGATTATCCGGGCGTCACAATGGCAGTCCAATAATTTCTTCACAATCAAGATGCATATGAGGGAAGATGCATCCCTGATTGTACAAGATGCATGAATAATAGCTTCGCTGCTAATAACTCCAGAATCGGTCCGACGAGATTCTTGGCCTTGTGTAGGGGTTCTTGTCACTGTCGAAGAATGTGTTGTGTGCCTTGAATCCATTCAGATTAAATGATCCTGGTGAAGTTGCAGTACCTAGAAACCTTGCTAGCCTTGGCTTTGTCTTTTGGACCTGAGGCATGTGCTCCACATGATAGGCAAAATGAGGTCTGAGAGCAGGCGAAGGAACCAGGATTAGCGAGCGGACGGTAACAAGCTGTCCACAATCATATGCTTGCTCGATGGTGTGTGGCCTTGGAGGAAGTACAGGAGCAGAGGCATCAGCTTCAGGCAGCGGATTTGCTTCGGGTGCTGCATTGGCTTCAGGTGCATTCACTTCTGGCACCTCATTAGCTTCAGGCGCCACATTAGCTTCAGGCGCCACATCAGCTTCAGCCATGACAATGTCATTGGTTAAGTGTTGATGTTGGTGGCCGCCTCAGTATTGGTAACCTCCACTTCAGGTGCTGGAGGGTCGGACACGTTCTCCTCGAGAACAACTTCAGGGTTGGACGGGAGTGTACCAACACGTTCTTCTTCTCTTGGTTCTTCTTCATGGTCATCGGCTGATGTAGCCGGAATATCTTCAGCCATTTTGGCTTCAGATTCAGGGATGTTCGCAGTAGGAGAGGCTTCAGGAAAGACTTCGCGTGAAATGGATTGGCGCTCTTCTCCTTCTGGAACACTTGACAATCTGACGTGGGGCCTTGGTCCTTTGCGAAGCCTGCGAAATGCTGGCGATGCCTGTGGAGGTGGAGATGGTTGGGCCTCAAAGTCTTCATTGCCAATCAGCGGAGTGGTGACCTATGGTGCGGGAGTGACTGGTGTTTCTTCAGCACGAGGGGATTCTTGAGGGTGATCAGCCCATGAGTCATCCTGAGCAATTGGCGTCAATGGACGACCAATGCTGATGAGTTTGCTGTTCGTGAGAACAGGTGATGATACCAAATTATGCTCGATCTGAAGAAGGACTTCATCATCTTCAACATTGTCGTGAGGACCAATGTCTTCAGCTGTGGTGGGGTCAACAGCTGGATTCTCTTCAGCTTCAGGAGCCTCTGTGGAAGCAGGCTCATGAACTACCAAACGACGTTCTCGATGTGCAGAGGAAGGACGAGCAATAGAAATTGGCTCGACAAAGGGGCTCTATGGAAGCAGCCCGGTCTCTCTTCTTTGTTTTTCTTTTCTTGGTTGGGGGAGCATCATCAGTGGTGGCTTTGGTCTTGCGCTTTCTGGCTTCGGCTTCAGCTGACCTAGTTTTCTTGAATTCTGAAGCCACTGTGGGGACCTTAGGCTTCGAGCCTGTCATACTGGGTGGGAAGACAATGCGAGGTTCTTCCTGCCTTGATGCTTCTGGTTCGGCCACAGCTGGCTTCTTCTTCTTCTTGGCAGCCATTCTGGGGTCGATGTCTAGTCGCCCCAAAGCCTTGCGCTTTTCAGCTTCATTGTAGCCTTGAACACATTTGGCAGCTAGATTCTTCATGAACTCACGAGAACCTTTTGCTTCTTCTCGTTTCTTGTGGAACGCCTCCTTGAGCTCATGCATCATGACCTTGAAGTTTTGAATGTCTTCAACATTGAGCTTGGCCATGTGCTTCTTGAACTGAGCCTTTTCATAGTCAATTTTGTGCTTCAGCTTAACAATCTTCTGTGCAAGAGCCAGCTCAGGAGCAATGGCTCCGTGGAAGGAGACACTAAGGCCAATTGGAAGCTGAAGATCATCAAAACTGAGATCTGGGCTGTCAAACCACTCATCAATAAACTTGTATAAGATTTCCACATCAAAGAGGGGAAGATCATTGAAGATTTCCGCCTCTTACTTGGTCTTTATTAATTGCTCAAGAGCGTCATCTCCAAGATCATCGTCGCTGGACAGATCAATGGCATTATTCTCGTTTCTCAAAACGGCAGCAGGAGTCAGTGCTTGACCAGTGGGTTGCATGGGATTTTTCAACTTGTCAGACTTGGAGATGCATGAGAGATCTTTAGACTGCACGCTGACTTCAGGAGGTGCAACGGCTAGAGGCTTCGCCCGTGGGACCTTTGGTGCAGAAGAGGGCTTTGAAGCCTTTGGTTTCTTTTACTTCACAGGCTTCGGTGGTGCAGGTGCTTCGTCAGAATCAGTGTCATCTGCCGAGTGATCCACGGCTGTCCCTTGAACCTGAATGTGAGTGATGATACCTTCTAAGTTGTAGAAGGGCCCAATAAGATTGGTTTCAGTGGGTTCAGCTCCGCGTGTGTCATCAGCACGTGGTGCAGAGGGGCGTGGGTTGAAGTCTAATCCCAAAGACTTCTTGTTTTCCTTGGCCGAGTTCTTTGTAGCCTGATAGTTGCGCTTGAACAGATTATCTTCACGACACCATAACAGAGAGGATGGGTCGGCATTAGCAGGCTGGGGTCCACGAATCATGCAGGGGTAGAAGCCTTGAGCAATAGCTTCGGACTTCGACTTGGGCTGAAGACCTTTGTATATTATATCTCCCTAGGGGCCCTTTAAGGCATTCTTCTCAGCATACTCCTTGGTGATGAATCTGTACTTGAACCATTCCTCGGCCCAATGTCTTCGAATCCATTGGATTCGGTTCTTGCGTTCTCCATAGGTTTCTTCTAGATCTGACTTGTATAACTCATAGAGATCCGGTGGCAGGTCCTTAGCAGTGTTTCCACAGCGTTGTCTGCCGCCCTTCCTGACTGATTTTTGAGTTGTCATGAAGTTTAGACTGAAAGGCTTCAACACTGTCGAAGTCTTCCGTCTACTGGTCAGACAGGAACTGGCTTCAGGATAATTTATGTGACGCTGTAAGAACTCTGCAAATGAATGCAGACTATGAGAACCAAGGGATTCTCCCATGGACATGTACCTGTGACAGCATTAGAGATGCGAGGGAAGGGGAAGAGGTCATATGCATTCTTAGAAGATTTTGAAGATAAATCAGTTTAGAAGACATTGACCTCATAGTGCGAAGATATTCACTCATATGTAGTGAGTTGGTTCCAGATTTGTACGAATCCACAAACAAGTACCTGTGAGGAATCTAACTACTTTGTGAAGCATAAGTGAACATACTAGGCATGCTTTGAGTTGCAGAACAGGATAGATCCAACTTTGCAGCAACAGAAACCACTTGTGGTTGGAAAGGATGAATCTATCAGATCAAAAAGACTGTTAAAAAGAGGTTTTATTTACCACACAAGGAACTACTAGACGGAGTGGGAGAGGAGGCCGAGAAGTTCGATCTTCTGTGCCCTAACTTGGCAACGGAGGACACCTACGGCGACGGCGGAGAAGACGATGTCCGCGGCCGGCGTGATGACGACATCGGTGAGGTCGCGGCAGCTAAGCGCTTCGTCGCCGGCGTCGTCAAGGGCTAGCGGTGGCGCTAGGGTTTGTGCGAGAGTGGAAGAAGAGATAATGACTGGGGTGAGGCGTGTATTTATAGGGACAGGGGAGGCACAACGTTATTACGCAGGTGCCCATGGAGGTTCACATCTGAAGGACACGTGGCGATCATGCAACACATAGGAGGTTATTCCATGTTGCCACGCACGCCTGGATTGTCGGGTGGTCGTTCCTGCTTCTCCGGGTTTTAGGTAAAAAGGATTGAGCATTTAAAATAGATTTAATGTTTGTCTCTGTATCTTCTACTGACAAGGACGCAGCAAAGACATTCGACAATTTGAATAGAATGCATATGATTTGGATAGATAGACTTAAGACGGGAGCATAGAAAGGTCAGGGTCCGATCACATTCACTTAGTTCAAAGGATTCAACTAGAAGACATAGCTATAAGTGAATGTTGTAGAGGACAGAAACCAAATCAGTACATTGAAGATAAACATGAAGACATGTTAACATTGAAGACAAACAAAATGAGAAGACTTTGCAAATGTAATGCCAATAGAAAGTATTCCAAACACAAGTTTGGTGGTGGCGTTACCCACCGTATAGGAAGTATTAGACCCAGACACGGCGCACAATTATCGTGGCGCTCCGAAGTCAAATTCCGCGTTAATGTATTCACACTTAGAGTGTAAGTCTTCATTTGTTGAAGATATATGTTACTTCGTGTGTTTGCACATCTAAGTCATCAACATGCATCAGTGTTAGGATGTGTGCATGGTCACAGGATATTTGAGGATTCCAAGATATTTAGCTCACACCGCAACTTGTAAAACCTTTTCTCATCCAAGGGCTTTGTGAAGATATCTGCCAGTTGCTCTTTAGTGCTGACGTGAATGATATCAATATCTTCTTTCATGACATGATCTCTGAGAAAGTGATGACGGATGTGAATGTGCTTTGTCTTCGAGTGCTGAACTGGGTTGTTGGCGATCTTGATGGTGCTTTCATTGTTGCAGTAGAGTGGCACTTGCTTCATATGGATGCCATAGTCTTTGAGTGTTTGCTTCATCCATAGAAGCTGAGCTCAGCAAGATCCAGCAGCAATGTATTCAGATTCAGCAGTGGAGAGAGATACACAGTTCTGCTTCTTTGAAGACCAACACACAAGTGATTGTCCCAGAAAGTGACATGTGCCTGATGTAGACTTGCGATCCACCTTGTCACCAGCATGATCAGCATCCGAGAATCCAACTAGATCAAACACTGAGCCCTTTGGATACCATAATCCTAGTGTTGGGGTGTAAGCCAAATATCGAAGAATTCGCTTCACAACTAAGTGATGCGATTCCTTTGGTGCCGCTTGGAATCGGGCACACATGCAAACACTAAGCACGATATCTGCCCTAGATGCACATAAATAAAGCAAAGAACCAATCATGGAGCGGTATACTTTTGATCGAACTCTTTACCATTGGCGTCAGAATCTAGATGACTCTTGGTAGGCATTGGCGTCGTATAACCTTTGCAGTCTTGCATTCCAAACTTCTTCAGGAAATCTTTGAGGTATTTCTCTTGAGATATGAAGATGCTGTTGCATTGCTGTCGTATTTGAAGACCAAGAGAGAACTTCAGCTCACCCATCATGGACATCTAATATTGCTCTTGCATCATGTATCCAAACTCATCACTGTATTTCTGATTAGTGCAGCCGAAGATAATGTCATCCACATATATTTGGCACACAAACAATTCACCATCATATGTCTTCATGAAGAGAGTGGGATCCAGGGAACCAGGTATGAAGCCTTTGCTCTTCAGGAAGTCTTTGAGTGTGTCATACCAAGCATGAGGGGCTTGTTTGAGGCCATACAATGCCTTGTTGAGCTTGTAAACCATGCCAGGATGTTTTGGATCTTCAAAGCCAGGCGGTTGTGCAACATACACTTCTTCTTCAATCTTGCCATTGAGAAAAGCACTCTTCACATCCATTTGATACAAAAGGATGTTATGATGATTTGCATAGGCTAGCAGTACGTGTATGGCTTCAAGCCTAGCCACGGGAGCAAATGTTTCATCGAAGTCAATTCCTTCAACTCAAGTGTATCCTTGAGCAACGAGACGAGCCTTGTTTCTGACAACTTGACCATGCTCATCTTGCTTGTTGCGATATATCCATTTCGTGCCTATGATATTGTGCTTACAAGGATTAGGACGCTTAACCAGATCCCATAAATTATTCAGCTCAAACTGTTGAAGCTCTTATTGCATAGCTTGAATCAATTCAGGTTCCATGAAGGCTTCATCAACTTTCTTGGGTTCTGATATTGAGACGAATGCAAAGTTTCCACAGAAATTTGCTAGTTGTGTTGCCCTTGATCGAGTGAGTGGACCTGGTGCATTGATGCGATTGATTATCTTCTCAATTTGTACTTCATTTGCAACACGAGGATGAACTGGACGAAGATTTTGCTCTTGCTGATCATTGTCATCGTTTGAAGGATTGTCTTCAAGCTGAGCATTGTCTTTAGGTTCATCAGGTGCAGAGATGATAAGTTCCTCTTGAGGCTGCACTTCAGACCATATGATTTCTCCAGTTCCCATAAGCTTGATGGATTCACTGGGTGGAATTTCATCTAGCACATTTGGCAGGTGCTCTCTTTGCAAGCCGTTAGTCTCATCGAACCGCACATCCACAGTTTCAACCACTTTATAGTGAAAGAGGTTGACGACTCTGTAGGAGTGCGAATCCTTTCTGTAACCAAGCATAAAGCCTTCATGTCCTTTCGGTGCAAATTTTGAAGTGTGATGAGGATCCTTGATCCAGCACCTGGCACCAAATACTCTAAAGTAACTGACATTTGGCTTGTTACCAGTGAGGAGTTCATAGGATGTTTTGTTCAGAATCTTGTGAAGATAAACACGGTTGATGACATGGCATGCAGTATCAATGGCTTTAGGCCAGAACTTCCTTGGAGTCTTGTATTCATCGAGCATCATCCGAGTCATCTCAATGAGTGTTCTGTTCTTGCATTCCACGATGCCATTCTGCTACGGGGTGTACGGGGCTGAGAACTCATGAGTGATTCCCAATGTATCAAGATAAGTGTCGAGGTTGGTGTTTTTGAATTCAGTGCCGTTGTCACTTCGGATGTGCTTGATCTTGACACCATAGTTAGTCATGGCTCGATTGGCGAAGCGTTTGAAGACATCCTGCACTTCAGTCTTGTAGAGAATTATATGCACCCATGTATATCTTGAATAATCATCAATAATGACGAAGCCATAGAGAAAGGCAGTAGTAGTAAGAGTTGAGTAGTGAGTAGGACCAAAGAGGTCAATGTGTAGCAGTTTGAAGGGTTGAGTCATTGTCATGATTGTCTTCGAGGGATGCTTGGCCCTCGTCATCTTTCCAGCTTCGCAGGCCCCGCATAAGTGATCCTTCTTGAACTTGATGCCCTTGATGCTTATGATATGCTTCTTCTTTGCAAGAGTGTGCAAATTCCTCATGCCAGCATGCCCTAGCCTCTGATGCCAGAGCCAACATTCTGAAGCTTTTGCAAGAAGACATACGGCAAGTTGTGGTCCTGCTGAGAAATCTACCATGTACAGATCATCTTTCCGATACCCTTCAAAGACTAGAGACTTGTCAGATTCCATTATAACTAGGCAACGATATTTTCCAAATATCAGAATCATGTTCAAATCGCAAAGCATTGAGACGGACATTAAGTTGAAACCAAGGGATTCAACAAGCATCACTTTATGCATGTGATGATCCTTTGAGATTGCAACTCTAGCTAGAGCCAATACCTTGCTTTTGCCAGTATCAGCAAATGTGATGTGACTCTTGTCAGATGGACGTAGAGTTGAGTCTATGAGAAGACTTCTCTTGCCAATCATGTGATTAGTACATCCACTATCAATAATCCATTCTGAAGCAGCTGGTGTCATACCCTATAGTGCAGTTAGGGGGATATGCTTCACGAAGAGAATTGTGAAGCATAAACATTTGACGAGCAAGTGGATTATGAAAGCTTAGATCAAGGTTAGGACTAATAGGGCAAGTAGCAAGCGACTCAGGAATAAAATACATAATAAGACCATTTGGGCATTTGATCTTGCACCCTACAAGATGTTTAAGGTCCCCAGCAATAGCTTCAGACGCATTTGATTTTCGGCTGGAGACCCTTCCCTACAAAAGAGAGTTAAGCTTTCTTAGCCACCCACATCTTCAAGGGTGGCTTCGAAGCAATGAGTCTAAGTGCAGCATCTGATAACTTTGGCTTTGGAGCCCTAGCAAATAGTCTTGCAGGTGGACAATAGTACTCATAAGAATAAGCAGAGTAGTTCTTGGTCTTATGAACATGGCAGTTTGATGAAACGCGCTCATATTCTTAGGCCTAAGTATGGTTTCCCTGCAAAACATTTGCGTTAGTGCGAATCAGGTGAGTCCTCTATCTGTATGAAGCCTTTGGATCATATGAAGCCTGTGGTCTGGGGTTTGTCTTCTTCACTTGTGGTGTCATGACGACATTCACAGGAAGATTCTCCAGACACTTTTTCGACACCCAGACTTTCTTCATAGGTGGCCCATTACTGCAGTTAGTACCAATATACCTGGCAAACACTTCACCATTTTGATTCTTAAACAGTTTATAGGTTGCATCAAAGGATTCATCAATGACAATGGGATTAGTACAAGTGAAGCCAGATAGGATGGATGGATCCACTAAAGGTTCCTTTGCAGCAACCCATGTAGTTTTGGGGTACTGCTCTGGTTTCCAGTAAGAGCCATCAACAATCATTTTCCTTTCGAACCCAACACCCTCTTTCCTAGGGTTTCGGTTCAGGATCTGCCTTTTGAGGACATCACATAGTGTCTAATGCCCTTTGAGACTTTTGTACATCCCTGTTTCAAGCAATGTCTTCAACCTAGCATTTTCACCAACAATAGCAGTGGTATCCTCAGCAGAGGGGTTAGTTACCATATCAACAGTTGAAGATATTGCAATAGTAGCAGCAGTAGAACATCCAGCAACAAAAGTAGTGTTGTCACGATTAATGCATTTAAGACATGGTGGTTCAAATACTTTCTGAGCGGAACTGGTCTGTTTGGCGCAAAGTGACTCGTTTTCCTTTTGAAGATCTTCATGAGCCGCTCTCAATTTCTCAAGATCTTGCTTCCTTTGAAGATAATCATAGATAAGCTTTTCGTGAGTTGTTGATAGCGTTTCATGACGACTTTCAAGTTCCTCATACTTAACATGAAGATTTTTAATGTCTTCAATTAAGGACTGAGATCGAGTCATTTCAGCGTCTAACAGGTCATCGCTTTTGTCTAACAGTCTTTGAATATTTTCCATAGCTTTCTGTTGTTCAGTTGCAATTTTAGCAAGTGTTTTGTAGCTGGGTTTGGAACCACAATCAGAGTCATCTTCACTGGATGTTTGATAGTGAGTAGTACGTGAGTTTACCTTGGCACCGCGTGCCATGAAGCAGTAGGTGGGAGCGGAGTTGTCCTTATCATCAGCATCGGCATCGGTGACAAAGTCATTGTCTTCAGTGTTGAAGATGGACTTGGCAACGTAGGCTGTAGCCAGACTTGCAACGCCAGAATCGGACTCCTCCTCAGACTCCACCTCCGCCTCCTCAGAAGCAGACTCCTCCTCTGAATCCATTTCCTTGCCAACAAATGCACAAGCCTTGCCAGATGAGCTCTTCTTGTGTGATGAAGACTTTGAGGAAGACTTGGAAGAAGACTTTGAGTATTTCTTCTTCTTCTTGTCGTCATGAGCAGAAGCTTCATCATTCCTTGACCTGGATCGTGAGGACTTTCTAAAGCCTTTCTTCTTGGTGAATTTCTGGAACTTGTTCACAAGCATAGCAAGCTCCTTTCCAATGTCTTCAGGATCATCAGAACTGCAGTCAGATTCTTCTTTAAATGAGGAAACAACTTTTGCATTCAGAGCACAAGTTCGCCCATAGTTGGGACCGTAGATGTCTCTTTTCTCAGAAAGCTGAAACTCATGTGTGTTGAGCCTTTCAAGTATGTCAGACGGATCAACGCTTTTGAAGTCATGGCGTTCTTGAATCATCAGGGCTAGGGTGTCAAACAAGCTGTCAAGTGATCCCAGGAGTGTCTTGACGATTTCATGCTTGGTGATCTCAGTAGCGCCGAGAGCTTGAAGCTCATTTGTGATGTCAGTGAGTCGATCAAACGTGAGCTGAACATTCTCAATGTCATTTCTCTTGAAGCGGTTGAAGAGGTTGCGAAGGACACTGATCCTTTGATCTCTCTGGGTTGAGACGCCCTCGTTAACCTTGGAGAGCCAGTCCCAGACTAGCTTAGATGTTTCCGGAGCACTCACACGGCCATACTACCCTTTGGTCAGCTGACCATAGATGATGTTCTTGGAAGTGGAGTCCAGTTGAACGAACTTCTTGACATCAGCAGCAGTCACACCTTCACCAGCCTTGCGGACACCACTCTTGACGACAACCAGAGGTCGACATCAATGGCTTCAAGATGCATGCGCATCTTATTCTTCCAGTAGGGATATTCAGTTCCATCGAAGACGAGGCACGCAGCGGAGACTTTGATTATCCCTACTGTCGACATAGCTAAAACTCCAGGTGGTTAAACCGAATCACACAAAACAAGGGAGTACCTTGCTCTAATACCAATTGAAAGTGCTAGTGATCGACTAGAGGGGGGGTGAATAGGCAATTTTTATGAAAGTCTTCAAATCATGGATGTTTCAAAGACAAACGATAGAAATAAACCTATTACCATACAGCGGAAGGTAGACTACACCAGGCAATCCATAGTTAAGTATTCAATGAAGTGAAAGCACAAAGACTAATAGCAACTAGGCATTATGGATCAGGATGGAAGATAGTATGAAGCCAATCAAAACAAGCAGTCGCTCAGTGAAGACAGAAGATAATGCAGACAGGCAATGACTTCACAAGGACCAACTGTAAATAAAGAGATGGGAAGGATAGAACCAGTAGCTCGTTGAAGACAATGATTTGTTGGACCAGGTCTAGTTGCTGTGACAACTGTACGTCTAGTTAGGGAGGCTGAGATTTAACTCAGAAGACCATGTCTTCACCTTATTCCCCTTGATCTAAGGACACCCAGTCCTCGCCCAATCACTCTGGTAAGTCTTCAAGGTAGACTACCAAACCTTCACAGACTTCGTTCACCGGCAATTCACAATGACTCTTGGATGCTTAGAACGCGATGCCTAACCGGCTGGAGGATTCACAGTCCTCAAGTGTAATAAGTCTTCAGATCACACTGATAGGAAGACTTAAGTGATGCCTAACACTCTTTGGCTTTGGGTGTTTAAGGCTTTGTCCTCACAAGGATTTCTCTCACAAAGGCTTCGAGGTGGGTTGCTCTCAAATGACAAAAGCCGTGCACTAACTCTGAGCAGCCAACCAATTTATGGTGTAAGGGGTGGGCTATTTATAGCCACTAGGCAACCCGACCTGATTTGTCCAAAATGACCTTGGGTGACTAAGGAACTGACACGTGTTCCAACGGTCAAATTTCAAACACACACGGCAACTTTACTTGAGCTACAAGCAAAGCTGACTTATCCAGCTCTCGATACGATTTGCTCTCATAGTCTTCGCTCGAAGACATAAGATTTTGGTTAAGCATCACTTCAGTCATTCTGACTGTTTCATTTGGACCCCACTTAACAGTACGATGGTTCCTATGACTCAACAAAGAAGAAAAAAAGAACGACGAAACAACTAAGTCTTCGCGCTCCATAGTCTTCACGCGATGTCTTCTCTTGTCATAGTCTTCAATGTTAATGTCTTCACATACCACCTTTGACTTCAATATCTTCATACATTTTTAGGGGCCATCTCCAGTAGGAAAACCGAATCAATGAGGGACTTCTACCTATGTTATCCTGCAATTCTCACAAACACATTAGTCCCTCAACCAGGTTTGTCGTCAATACTCCAAAACCAACTAGGGGTGGCACTAGATGCACTTACACACATACCAGCAGCGTAGGGTCATATCGAAGTCAGACAACTTGCTTGAGTGAACACAGTACTGGTACTCCCTACAGTACCTACTACTATGCCCTAACTTGCTTGAGTAGAGTAGTAGTGGAGTAGGACTCTGCTCTACTACTAGCACCAGAGGAGTAGTATATTCTAATCTAAAATAGTTACAAACTTCAATACCCTTGCGTGGAACAACTACGAACCACCATCGGTGCTAACTTCAATCCCCAGCAAACGTTCGCTGGGAGACATGGCAGTTGCAAACGCCCACAACGCAGTTACAGTACGTGTGTAAGGGTGGCGGTTTTGTCAAACACTATGGATTAAAAACAGGCCACCGTCAGATGGAAATCTGACGGTTACGTGGGATTCGTCGGGATTGAGCTCATGTCAAACACCCGCCAGATATCATTACTAAAAAAGGTTAAAACACTTGGGGCTATAACTTGCACCGGCTGACCACTAACAATGATACTAACATAGTTGTAAAATTGTCAAATACCGTGTCTACGTGGTGTTTGGAATTATATGCAAAAAATAGCAAGATGTCCGTGCATTGCACGGCACACCATCATCACCAACTCAATTTTTTCTCTACTCCTACTCCTATAAAAGACTCAGTTGGTGATGATGGAGGCGAGGAGGCGTGTTCAGCCGGGCGTGCAGCAGACAGTGTAGTACTATTTGATTTTTTATAAAAAACAAAGAAGAGTAGTAGAGATAGAGATAAGATTAGTGATAGAGACTTAGGCCTTCCACTATGTAGGCTAAAAGCGGAGCTAAATTTGCCTTTTGGGTATTTGGCACCGATGCCCTTCATTGCCCAAGCGATGCGAAACAAAAATTTATGGGCACTGGAGCACCATCTACTGGTTCGTGTGCTACTACTGCGCTCCATTCGGTGGCTGCAACGTCCCCTACAACCACTCCCTCATGCGCTCCACTCGGCAGGTGTTGTTGAAATTTGGGGAGCGCACACTCGCGACTGCTGGCAGCCACGACTTCACCGACGACGACTTCTTCCCCGACCTCGGAAACCTCTTCCTCAATGACATGGGCGACAACCTTAGAGCCAACGATGTTGCTCCCGTTGCATCATATGTCTTTCTGTCCTTCCTGTTTGAAATCATGGTAGAATTCATGTTTCTACTCTGTATCCTACTAGATTCTATTTGTTCATCTACTATGCTAGTCCACATGATTAGTTTAATCTCTGTTATAGCCGTCATGATTTATTTTGTGCTTATTCGGATTAAATCTTGTAGTAACTTGCTCATATATTCAACTGGCGCAACGTCCCCTACAGCCACTCCTATTTCATGGACGGCCTGGTCGATGCCTCCAAGGATCCCTTCGTCTACTGCTATGAGTGCCCGATGCCGTTTTGGGGCTCGCCGGTGGACATCGTGCATCACCTCATGAATGCGTGCAACGGTCACTACTGGCCCTTGGCGGAGAACATCAAGTATGAGACGTGCTACCCGTTCACCATGTCGGAGTCGCTGGAGGATCACCGCCACCTGCTAGTCTCGGAGGAGGATGGCAGCGTCTACCTCTCTTGATCGTGGGCACTGGCGAGGCCCGCGCAGGCCACCGCCCCGTCTTTGTAGTGTGCGTCAGGGGCGACGCCGCTGACGCTGAAACTAACACGAGCCCGATGTACGGGTGTGTGTTCACTATTACTACCCCTCCGAGGTACGTGGGCGGCGACACCGGCTCCATCATGCTGACTAGGACTATGCAGAGTTGGGACCTTGCCATCGATGTGGACATGGAAGATGCATGGTATGATTTACCCCCAACACGGTGCACGGGAACTCCAAGGAGGTTCACCTGGACATACACATTATGAAGTTAAATGTTGATCATTAGTCTTCGCTCAGTGTAATCCGCTGTCTAAGCATGTGGAGACTTCCATGCAAGATCTTGCTCTATTGGAGTATCGCGCATGAATAAAAGTGTATCCATTTATAGTTTAGTCTAGAATCTTCCTTGTAGGAATTTTTACTATAGTACTGGTGAAAGACTTACTATGAACCATTTCTTACATCTCCTCTGCCCCTTCCAAGTCATCCTGATTTAATCCCTCCGTCTAGGTGTATAAAGGCATGGTTAATACTTAATAGTATAGCCAACTGTTGACTATAAGAATGTGCCATGTCATCTGTAGCCAACATGTATAACAATTGATACTCAAAAACTAATTCTTAAAGATCATTTCTTGCAAAGCACAATAAGTGTTATTTCTTCACAAGTTTTGGTGTAGGTTGAAGAGTTGAACGCTTTTGTTTGCAAAAGATACCTTTTATCTATTTCACCCAGATGTTTATGAGCTCTAGAGATGACCCCCACATCCTTTGTCAAAATAAACAACTCCCCGATCAATGCATTTCACTCTTCCGTGCAACGCATGGGCACGTTACTACTATATATTAGTACGACCAAAAATTGAACTAACATTATATATAGTACGATAAATGCTGATGCATGTCACCTAAAATTATATCATTGAAAACTATGTTCAAATACGAATCCTACGATATAGTTTTTGTTGACATGCACTAACATATTGTCAGTTAAATCTTCAGTCAAATTCAATGGGGGGCTAATAAACCACGACCTATGTAGTACAAGTGTAGAGGGAAGCGCTGCACGGGAGTCTCACTCTCACCCCGCTCGTGGCGCGGCAGTAAAGCCGTCATATCACAAAACCCAACCACTGCCAGTAATAAGTGGCCTGGTAAAATAAACGGACAAGCAACCATAACATCCCTCTGTCTTTATTGCATTTCATCTCTCTGCATTTGCTTTCTCTGGTTCATCTCGCACACTCGATCCCTTGCTACTACTCCTAGTATCCCTAGCTACTACTCCTAGGGCCAGTTCTTTTAGCGGCTTAAAAAATAAGCCGTCTCTTCCCCAGCTTTTCCCATAAGACTAGTCACAGTGGAGAGTAACATTAAGGCGCCTCACTCATTTATTTGGGCTTCTAAACTACTACTAGTACCTCCGTCCTGGTTTATTCGTCACCATTGTAATTTGTGGTAAATTTTGACCAAAGATTTAACTGATAAAATGTTAGTGCATCTCACATGCACAAACATATCATTAGTTAAATTTATGATCAAAATTTGACACAGATTACAATGGGGGACCAATAAACCAGTAAGGAGCTAGTAGTAATGGGATTACTACTAATCTAGAAGCCTAAACAAACTGGCCCCTGGTACTCCTACTAGTAGTACTAGTATTCAACTTGGAATTCCAATTGCACGACACAACTTGTTCGGCAAAAAAATCGATACAAGGTGTAGGAAGTGGTTTGGGAATTTGCATGCCTTTCCAGCCAGTGAGATACTCCATACAAAGTACGATAGAGAAATAACCACAGAGAAGGATGCTAAAAGTAAACAATCAAACGAGCATTTTTGCATTGAATCGTTTCACAATCTTGACTAGTGTTGTTTTTCTAATTTTACAAAAATCGCATCGTAATGTTAAAACGGGCATTTGCACGTACATAAGTAATATTAGTACTCCCTCCGTCTAGGTGTATAAAGTCTTCCCTCCTTCTTGGTCATAGTGCACAACCAAAGATGACTTATTCACGTGGAAGGAGGGAGTAGCACAGTCTGCAAGCATATATAGAGAGAGACGTGTAGTGCGATAGTATCTAGTAAAGTTTGTGCTATATGCACCTACTTACAAAATGCATACGAATACACAAGGTTTCCAAACTTTCCCTCTTACATACTTAATTAAGGACGCTAATAATCCCCAAACGTTCGGGATTTATCATTTGCGTCCCAAAACTAATGAGATCACCTTACGAAACTAAATTATACTCCTACTAAAAGCCACGACGCTCGCAGGAGCGCTTGCGGCGCGCCACGAGTGCCCTGGTGCGTGGCTATTTCCTAGCACGCCGACACAACGCCTCTTACTCAGCCTCGCAAGTCGCGAGGTGCTGATTGGCGGCTTGCCGGCGGGCGAGCGCGATCTCACCGGTGTGGTGATCCGGTGCCAACAGGTACTCCTCATCGCTGGAAGCGTGCACCTGGTCCACGTACCGCCAAGCGTAGATGAGGCGCTTGGGCCCAACTGCACTTAGTGTTTTGGCACGGGCGTCCTCCGCCACCCTCACGGCCCTTGCACGAGCCTTATGCCAAAGAGCCAATTGCCTGAGTCTCTCGGACGTGACATAGACCTGCCAGGCAGCTTGCCTCGCGACGCGCTTCTCTTCCTCGGCCTTCTTCTTCGCCTCTATTTTGGCTTTCTCTGCCGGCGGCAAAGCATCACACATGGCGACATCCATTTCTTTCCAAAGCTCCTCAAGGCTGGGGGGCTCGGCGGGTGGCGCGACGTTCTCCTCATAGCGGGGAGCCGACACGAACTCCGATGCGCGTGCTGCCGAGATTGGAAACACCGACGCATCCACCTCGACGCGTTGCAGCGAGGAGTGGAACACCGACGTGTCCTCCTCGACTAGTGGTGGCGAGGAATGGAACGACGACGTGTGACCGTCCAGGCGGTGCAGCGAGGGGTGCCTAGGGCTTGGGAGGGGTGATGCCATGGTGGTCGACGTGAGAGGGAGGGGAGGAGATAGTGATGAATGTGAACGTTCTTCTGGATGCCGTGAGAGGCACAGTATTTATAGCGAGTAATGGCACACGTACATAAGATATGGATTGAGCTGCACTGACTTAACTGCAAGTCCAGTTGCGTCACTGACATGTGGGCCAGACCCCTGTTGGGCCCATATGTCAGTGACCCAATGCACCTGCAGTTAAGTAACTGAAGAAGCATCTTGGAAGATATGTTGCATGATTAACATAACAACTACGTCGGCATATTTGTTGGACTAAATTACGGGGGAGGGAAGGGGTGGAAATATTGCTGGTCACAACGGATTGGACGAGCGCGGGGGGAGGAGAGTCATGCATGCAGATTTTTTCCACATGGGGTGGAGTGGTAGGACCGCTGGAGGGAGAAGGAGAGTCTGTTAGGAATATTGTTTCCACACATGGAGAGGAAAAGATTTGGAGATGAACGGGCTTCCTGCAGGTATGGGGAACGGCGCATAATAAGTCTCATCTTGCATGCCGGGCTAGGTATAGTCTCAAGTCATTAAAAACATAGACGCCCTACACATATTCATATTTCAAGGTGCACTAAATTATTCCATGCGATGATTAAGGCTGGCCAGAATGGTGGTATCTTAGATGGTATCATGCACACGGGAATAGCAAACAAGCTAATGTCGCAAAGAATTAAAGAAGAGAGGGGGGTTAGAGTAACTAGTGTTCATGCATGCATTGGTAAACACATTTTTTTGTGAAGAACGACATCATTAGTTGAGTACTTTTGCAGACTACAAAAACTATTCCATTGCCTCTTCTTGCTAAGAGTAGGTGAAATTTTTGAATTGATCCCTTTAAACTAGAAGGGAGGTAGTAGTACTCTAATAGCTCTTGTTGTGATGACAAGGTAGGACATGGCACACACCTGGACGGAGGAACTTGTCTGCATTGTGCATTTAAGTTTTGTCTGAAGTCAATGTACCTCTACTTTGACCAAAGTTATAGAAAAATGTATCAACAATCACAATGTCAAATCAATATTTTTATACTCATTATAAAATGTAGTTCTTATACTCATTATAATCAGTACTGTAGATATTGATATTTTTAGTATAATTTTGGTCAAACACTTTGCATACGGTTGACGGAAGTAAAAAGGACCAGAGGGAGTATCATGCATGCGGAGTAGGCAAAAAATTGCTCATTTATAGCCGGTCGAAGTCTCAAAGGGCGCGACCGCGCGAGGGAGGCGAAGGTCATGGATGGTGCGATGGTTGACGGAATTAAGTGAAGTTACCCACGCGCCGGCATGGCGTGCGAACAGGAAGAAGCTATACCGTCAGGCCTACGGTATGGGTCTAGTAGACATGACATCTAGTGGGTCCCGCATAGTTCTCGAGAACTCTTTGGGGGCTTGCAGCCATTTATCCACCGGGCAAGCCAGCAACCCCACACCGTTTGCACGCCCTACTCCTCCCCGTATTCCACTGGTATAGTACCTTACAACAGTTCTCTCCCAGTCGTCCCGTCCTTTCACATTACACCAGTTCAACTTCTCCTAACCCTCCTCCAAAATCCATGGCCTCCCAAATCTCCATGGTCGCCGCTAAGTACCAGGTTAGAGCCATCACCGGTGATGATTTCATCATCAGCTACACATGTGGATCCGCGATGGTGAAAGCATGCCTTGCTCGATTCCTACGCATGTTGAACAGTTCAACGGATGAGTGGGTCGCTGGGCTATATGTTGAGTACACCACAGTCCTGCAAAAGAGAGAAGATTCTAAAGGAGGAAGAGAAGAAGAAGCCCACTATGATCCAGGTTTGCGTACATAACGTGTGCTTGGTCAACCACATATGCCATGCCGACGTTGAGTGCCAGGATTTTAAGAGCTTCCTCAAGGACGAAAGAGTGAAATTCGTTAATGTAGACTTTAGGAACGACATGGATGTCCTGGGTCGGATAGGCCTCGTTGTAGTCCAGCCCTTCGATCTCTAGAAGGCAAGCCTGGTGTCCACCTCTCAGCCTTCAATGCTGACCCTGGCAGCAGCCATGATTGATCCTTCATACGCTAAACTGAAGAAACCTCACCACGAGTTTCATCATGCATGGGAGTCGAAGACATTAATTAGATGAAGATCACATCCTGTATGCAACAATGGATGCCTACCTTTGTTTAAATATCTACAAGGGTTGGATGAAGAAGCAGAACCTAGTGTCCAGTTCATGCAAAGAAGCATCGTCGAAGAGGAAGAGGAAGACGGACAAGGACGAAGTCAAGGACGTGGACTCGGATTCTGAGTAGGTGGCAGTGCCGTCGCTCATGCTGGTTCTATTCCAGTGTCAAGCGGACTAGTTGCTTAGTTTATTTTCAAGGGTCTGTTGTGCTGAGGCCCCAGCAGAACTATATTTATGTTTTTCTCGTTATTTGAACTCTTTAGTACGTATAGTAGTACTAGTACTATGTCTTACTATAGTTCTTCTTGCAGTTGGTACAACTGCTCGTATCTTCGTGTTCCTATTGTACTTAATACGTTCGTACTAGTAGTATAATTTGGGACAGTCGATTTGTGAAAGAAGTTTGACGGAGCGAAGGAAGAAGACGGCAGAGAAGCTACCCCAGTATATATATTAGGGGTGGCAGGGTGCCCATGATCTATCTTATGAGTGTTGGGTGTGGAATGCAATTCCCTAGAAAATATGGATCGTGCCCGGGGTTAAACAAATGGCGGAGGTTGGGGGAGCATGGCGGTGGCAGGCGGTTCAGGGGAGGGTGCGGCAGCGGCGGTAGGCGGTTACGCGTGTGGCGGGCTAAGAAGATGAACCGTGCATCAATTTTGGAGGTTGAAGAAGCCCTTCTAGGCATCCATGTTGCATCAAACGGCTCACAAGAGTCGACTGACCCAAATTGCTCCTTTAGATTGCAGGATCCACGTGGCATTCAAGGTCTCAAAGTTAGATTCCGTGTCCGCACCTGGTTTGCGGGCTCGATGCGCGTGGGACTGGCTTTTGCCGTGAGAGCCACCATTCGCGCCTCCTTCGCGCGGGCGAAGATGACAATGACATGTTAGTTCCTCCCTGCCGGCATGCTGGAGCATGCGCTCGTCCTCCTCTTCGTATGATGCATGCATAGACACAGCTCCACCAGCTGCCCGCGTGCTTGGCAGCGTGGCAGCATCGCGAGGAGGGACTACAGACGACATGAGTGGGCGAGCTTTTGGCTTCATGGCACAGGGATGGCGGTGACACAGCGGTGATGGGCGAGGAATTGTTAGCCGGAGCAGGCGGGCACCGGCATGCGTAACGGCGGCGACGACATATTGATGAGTGCGCGTATGGGAGCTTAGTTTAGTTTTATATAGGGTTGGTCAAATTTAAAATAAAATTATACTAGTACACGTAATCATTAGACTTAGGCAGCGCTTTTATTAGTTACCACAAGCACGATACGGAATCCTGTGCAAGCGCGTCACTACTAGGAAAAAGCCTACTAGTGGCGCACCAGTTTTGCCTACTAATGGTGCACTACTGGCGCGCCACTAGTACCAGGCCACTAGTATTATATACTAATGGTGCACCACGCCGTGCGCCATTAGTATAGACCAACATGCGCCATTAGTATGCCTCCCAGGGGGCCATATTTACCCATGTGCTTTGGCATACTAATGGCGCACTGTGGGGTGATGCGCCATTAGTATCCTTTGGCATACTTATGGCGCACTGTGTAGTGATGCGCCATTAGTATCCTTTGGCATACTAATGGGGCACTTTGAGGTGATGCGCCATTAGTATCAATATTAGGTTTTATTTTCTTTACTTTTCTAATTTTTGCACAGGTTACAAAATATATTATTGGACAGAATATAGACAGCACCACACAGCAACAACAGATTCATCGGATACAATAGAAGATTAGTCTCTCAATACAATTCATCATATTAGTCTCCGAATTCAAAAGACCGAACAAAGATAGAACATTACAAGTCTTGATACCGCGAGTAGCGAGTTTGTCTTCACATTACAAGTCGATATCGATCATCTAAACTACCATCACATAGAAGAGAGCTGCGGTCATCACGATGAGCATCATCGCGATGAAACTGGTCTTCATCCAGTTCCTCCAACGCTCCCTCCTCTCTCCCGCTAGATAGTGGCTGTATCTAGATGCCGCATCCGCCCTAGTGGTGTACCCTTTGTAACTGTTACCACTGAAACGGTGAACCTGTCTCCGACACTCCTCCCAGTCGTCGTAGACTCTGGGAACCTTACCCTTGTACACGACATACGACGGCATCTCTATGCACAAGCTAAACAACAGACAATACATAAGCAATATATAAGTATGCAACAAAAGGATCGGAAGAGAAAAGCAAGACATTAATAGCATGATTCATGGTCCTACTAATAAATAGCATTCATTACATCTAAGTTGAACGACTGCCCAAACCAAAGAGACATACAATTCATTAAAGTTAATTTACAACATGAGCCAATCAATGTTTCAGAACTACACATAGAATCACTAATTTCAACTCGACTCATGGGACCGGAGCGTGGATGAAGCCGCCGTCTGTCGTGATGGTCATGAAATCGCGGGCGTTGTCAGCCTGCATTTGTAGCGTTGTGTCTATCTCACTGTTGTACGGTTGATATCTGAGATAGAACTGCCCCGAGGTATGAAGGACATCTTGATGGATGATTTCCGCAAACTCCGACTGGATGCGAAAGAATTCTTGTCTGATGTCTGCGTCCTGGATTGCCGACAAGCTTGCGGCCCAATCTTTGAGATTATCTGGTAGCAGAAGGTGATGATGGCCCCGTACGATCGCCCTCATGCGATGGAGGGCATAGTAGGCATCCGTCTGACCGCCAGGCGGCTACTTGACGCATCAGAACTTAGTATTGTGGGCGAACACATGCCTGCCGTACCTACGAACTGGCCTGGTGAAGGTGCCTCCAGATTTGGCGTAGCCGGGGAGAACATCATCAAGAACTTTCTTGATATTTGTGTAGTCTATCTTGGAGTCACGGTTTGGGGCGAAATACGTGGCCATGGAATATTTCGGGCTTAATAGGATGAGTGTGCAATGTGTGTCACTGCACTGAACATGGAATGTTAGAAAAAAAGAACGATCAAAGTCTAAGAAATCATATGTTACGGGGCGGTTAGGGGATGACTTACTCGGGAAAGTAAGGCACGAGGAAGTTATCCTTATTTGGGTTTGCCAAAATGACGCCTTCGAGGTATGAACTCGCGACTTGGCGGTCCCCAGCGCTGCCCAAGAGCTTGGCACGCATGTAGAAGGGGTCGACTATCATGATGTCCGGGGTCTTGTCTCTAATGATCCGCATCTCCATACTCAGCGAAAACAGCCGAATGAAGGTGTAGTGCAGCGGATGAAGGTTAAACATAGCAAAGATGTCATCAAACCTTAGGACGATCATACCCCCGATGGCGCCATCCACAAAGCCCTTGCCCTGTGGCACCTTGGCCACGAAAACCGGGTATGCCACATCATTCTCTCTGAGACGCCGCTTCTCCAAAGAAAGAACACTGTCATGCAGACTCCGCATAGCACCGGTTGCAGCATTGAGCATATTTGTCGGTAGCATCGCCCTACCCGCCACATGCACCCTCCTCGAGATATCCTTAGGTGAAGGCGGCCCGTCCTGAGCACGGATCGTACTCGGTGCCGACTGGCTCGCACCGGCGCCCTTTTTAGTCTTTCGTTTCCATCCCTTCTTCTTGATCTGCTGTAATGGGACCGAGTTCTGCTCACAGACAGCCTTCTTGAGCGTGTTGGGCCTGATAATATTTCACACCTCAGCTATCTGAGGCTCGGTGAAGGCTGCAGCTGGAGGCGTCTCCTGAGAACTGAACACCAGACGACGCCTGTTGCAATTGGGTTTCTCCGCCATACCAGCTAGATCGTGGTCGTCTTGGTTGGGTTCTTGAGAAGGAGGCCCGCAGAACTCGTCATCGTACCCATGTTCGGCAAAGTAATTATCGACGTTGGTAACATCGTCATTGTCATCGTCGTCCGGATCATGTGCCATATGCATGTCCGGATCCTGTGCCATAGGGATGTCCAGCATGTCCGGTAGCGTTGCAGCGTTCTTGCCATGGCTTGGCGCCGGCACGACTGGCGGTCTTGTCTATGGGGTTGTGTCCCCCGCCCCCAAATGAATCTGGCTCTTCGGCCAAAGCAGGGGCCAGCTTACACAGGCGCTGAGGGTCATCTCATCATCTTCGTCAGCCCCAGCGGGTCGAATCGGAGGTAATAGCTCATCGCAGCCTGGCAGCACCCGAACCAGTTCAACCCTATACACTGTGGGTGGCATCGGATTACCGTGGAACATGGGGTTGCCCGGTTGAATGATTCTGCCCTTGGCGACATTGACTAACTCGCCGCCCACGAAGTGCAGGAGAGTGAAAGGAACATTGGCGGCGCCCTGCGAAAACATGTAGGGAGTTAGGGATGCCCAGTCAAAGGCAAGGAGATGAAGTCATCGGCCGAGAGGCTTAGTTACCGTGATGCCGTCGAGCTCGGCTAATGTCGAGGCACCGCCAACGGCGTGCGTGCAACTAACGGATGGGCTGCTTGCTGGCGAGGTGCCAGCCGGCGTACACCCGGGTGCATTAAGCTCCAATGCCTGTGCTGGCGCCGAAGACACGAATACCGCCTCCGCCGGAGACACCAATGGCGCCGCCTGCGTGTTGTGCGAGTTGCTGGCCGTGAAGCTGGGAACCGGGGGAGGCCCCTGTTGGCCGCCCGCAATCCACGTCGTCATCCCATGAATCAACGTTGGCACCATGGCGTTGAGCGTCGTTCCAAGTTGTTGTTGCACTTGCTCTTGGACAATCTCCGGAATCCGCACCACTTGTGCCTTGAGTGCTTCAACCTCGCGCGACTGGCTTTCCGAGCTGGTCTTTTTCTCCTTTCGCCCAGCAGTGGTACAGTATGATGACCATTTTGTGGACAAGCCTTTGCCGGCCACACGACCAGCTGACGTCGGCTTACTGAGCTTATCCTTGTTTTTCATTTCGTTCGACGCCCTATTTAAAGGAGTGTCGAAAGGGGAGCTCTGAGACGACCCTGCGCTACTGCTTTCATTGTCCTGCGGAAGGAAGTGAACCATTTAGAAATATTGGGATTAATTAGAATGCAACCATATGGAGCTAATTACGTGGGGGTGTATTCCTTACAAGAACAAGCTCAAGCGCCCTGGTCTTCGGATCTGTGGTAAGCTCCTTTGTTACCGGGTCCTCCTTGTACCATGCCCTAAGAAAGTTCCCGGTCTGCTTGTCACGGTATTTCTCAAAGCAGGGCGGTAGGCCTTGCTCGGCACGCTCCGCGTCCTCCTTGTCCCATATAGGCTCCGCCACTCTATAACCGTCGGGACCGAGTTGGTGGACCCCTAAGTTCAACTGCTACATTTCTTTCCCCCACTGACTTGATTCGGAGGTTGCGCTGTGTGGCTGGTGCGCCATTACTAGTTAGAACTAGTAATGGCGCACTGTGCCTGGATGCGCCATTAGTATGTTTGGAAAAATGAAAAAAAAAATGTTACTAGTGGCGCACCATGTGTCTGGTGCGCCATTAGTGTCTTCCACACTAATGGCTCACCTGCACATGGTGCGCCACTGCTATATAGTAGTGGCACACCACATGTCAGGTGCGCCATTAGTATCCATTTCATATATAGCCCTTTTCCAAGTAGTTGTGAACCGCGGCCGCACAGTCGATCGAACGGTGCGTCACCATGTCGCGCTCGAAGGACATCCACCGAACCTTTTTTGTGTGTGAAAACAATCCCCGAATATTACTCAACTTTTTTTCCTGGAAAAGTTCTTGATGCTACAATATTTCCATATATTTGAATTTAGCTCTAGTTTGTGTTTATTTGGATTTGGACGTTTTAGGTGCGCCCTAGTTTTTTTAATACTGATTTTGTGTGTGTAACTGAGAGAGAACGTGTGTATGTGTCCATATGTGTGTTGTGGCGGAAGGGCAATGTCGAGACGGTGTGCGTGTGATAGAGACATAGAGAGGTGTGAATGTGCAAATGATCATGCATGAGTGAGACATAGACAGATGCCGATACATTGTGTATACATGAGAGAACGATCTTCTATTTTACTTGTGTGTGTGTGTGAGAGAGAGAGAGAGGAGCATCCGTAACACAACAACCATCTCTCTCAATTCGTCCATCCCTCGCACGATCGCATGTAACACATGCATCAACGTGCACATTTTGACACCCTCACCCGGCCCCTGCCCACCTCAAGGCCCGCACATCGCTCTCTATCCCGCACGCACAATCTCTTTGTGAATACCCTATTTAGCATGTAGCTTTCCGTCACATACACACACATTTCTCTCCTTAGGTTTGCGTTCTCTCAATATCTGACACACACACACACAGCACACACATGCATGCTCCCCCGAGCACACAATTCATCCCCATCCAAGGTTATATGGCGACCAATCTCGCTTGTGCTTCTCTGCACCCCAGCATGCACAACACCTCAATCTTCAAAGAGGGCATCGAGGAGATCGAAGATGGCGACCACACTGCGCTAGAGAATGCGGGGCCATTTGGAAGCAGGATGATGTGATGATGGCTGACTAACTCCTCCCCCCACCCCCTCTCTCTCGCACAAAATACCAATCCCTCTCTCCCCCGCACAAATTTATCAATCCCTCAACCCACGAGATCCTTCCCCTCTCGTCCATGTTTTTCCAGCTCTCTCATCAAACCTATTGTCTCTTCTCCTTCCACGTGTATAGAATCCGGATGCACACGAATCTCACGTATATTACATGTCTCCATCTTTCTCACAGACCTAACTTCTTCCTCTCTCTCTCTCTCTCTCTCTGTTTCATTAGGTTTGTCTCCTACTCTCTCATCCACATACATACAATCTTTCCTGCCCTATCTGCTCCATCTTCGCAAGCTCTCTCTGCACGTTTCATTAAAACATTGGGATATGTTCAAAATGTTGCGTTTATAATGGCTGATGTAGAGTTAATGTTGGTTTTGTTGCATCCTACAAAGTAATAACTATGAAATGCATTTTGATTGTCATTTGACTGGGATTATGTGAGTTTGAGCATGTTGTGAAGTACTATAGACCTCGTATACATCTTGGAATTCAACAATGATTGTAACTATTGAATTGTATAGACTATTACATTCGAAGTCAGTAGCCTAATATGTTTTTCACAATTTCAACAAATGATTAATTCACTACATACTAAGAAAACAAATGTGCACACCCTCCATTTTTATTTAAGTCTACGTATTAGCATTGGTCAAAGTCAAGTTTTGTAAACTCTCAGAAAGTTTATAACAAAAAATATTAACATATACAATAACAAATAAATACCATTAGATTCATTATTGAATGTACTTTCACATCATACATATTTGTTATGGTAAATTTTTATATTTTTGTATAAACTTGGTCAAACTTTAGAAAGTTTGACTTCGGTCAAACTTAATATGCAGAGTTTACTAGTACTACTCGCTAGTTTCCTAGCCGAATCACCCAACACGGCACGCGGGGAGTTCAGTGTCACAAAATTTTGAGGTCGGCGGGAAAATCTCCCGCGACCCTGATTCGAGAAGTGGGAAGTTACCATCATAGCCTTCGGAACAGGCCTACGGATGACGGTTGGTAGGGGACTGTTTTCGTAACTTCAGGTTCACCCTACCCAGCCAACCCCACCCCAGCACCCAGAGTAGTACACCTGAATACTCCCCATTTTCTATCCCCACCGCAAAATAGACTTCTCCACGGCACCGCAGCCTTCGTGCTCCTCCCCTTCTACACCGGCGCACTCGTCCACCGCAGCGCATCTGCCTCATTGTCGACCTTGTACGCCGCACTGGAGCCGGTCCACCGTCGTCGTCGTCCATGAAGCCTCATCCCCGGCACCATCTTCCACGGTCTTGTATCTGCTTCCCAGAAGGCGACGCCAAGCGCAGAAGCACCACCGTCGTGGACAATGAACTGACTCCCGTTGCCGACCATGACTCACAGAGGCCGCCGCGACCATCGTTCTCCTCCTTGACTGGTAATGTGTGTATTGAATCACTTAGCAGTACATGTGTATTTCCAATTTTGTTCATACCTACCCTTCAAATTTCCTGGGTGCTATTGTTCCCGTGAAAGTAATTGGTTATAGCCTCCATTGTCTAACAGAATATCAACTTGTAATTGTGCGTCGCTCTTGTATCACACTGTGCTTGGGTAAGTTTTTCATCTGCAACCTGTAGTGTGGCAAATGATGGAAAGTTTTTTAGAACTAGCAAGATGCCCATGTGTTGCACGCATCAAAATGCATTTGTATGAGTAGTTTATCTTGTGGGAGAAGAGGATGAATGAGGGAAGGCCTTATTTGCAAATCTGGAGAAGGGTGTGGGTATATTTTTGCAAAATTGCCATTGTTTCCTTCCTATCTGTCAGATATAAATTAGACGTCCTATATTGCAGGATGGCAGGCACACCATCATCACCAACTCTGTTTTTTTATAAGAAAAAAACTAGAGAAAAAAGTAGAGAGTAGAGAAGTAGAGATAAATATTAAATATAAATAAATATAACAGTAGAGAAGAGAGTAGAGATAGCAGAGACGTCGGGAAAGGATTGCACGCATGCGGGAAAAAGGGGCCAGGCGTCCGCTTGTTTTGGCGCGTGGCGTCTGGCGCGCTTTATAAAATCCAACACCCTCCCACCGCTCTGTGCCTTGCCACCGCTCTCTCCCCACTCTATGCCTCGCCACCGCTCTCTCCCTGCTCTTTCTCGCCTCGCCGTCACTGCGCCACCATGCCGCTGCATCACCGAGAACTTCTCTGCCAAGATCCGGTTCCGCAGCATGCGCCTCATCCTCGACAATTCAGACACCGCCAAAGAGGCTGCCCGCACGTATGACGCGGCGGCGTGGCGCCTCCGGTGGCCTCATAGAACATTGAACTTCCCCAACGTGCCGACACGGGAGGGGGCACAGGAGCTCATGCCTCTGCCGCGGCTTATCACCGACGAGGATCGTCACGACAACCGGAGGCGGGAGCACCGTCTCGGCATCGCCGAGATGGATGAGGAAGCCATGGCACTGTGGTGCCAATGCTTACCGCAAGACATCATCAATGAGCGCGAGTTCTACGCGCAAAGGAGGGCGGAGAGGGATAAGAGGAGGGCGGAGCGAGCCGCCAATCGCGAGGACAAGCGTAGGCGAAAAGCGGACGCTCAATTCAACATGAGGCTAGGAGCAGCGTCGCCCTGGGAATCCGATGACGATCGGTATCTTCACGCCTACAATCAGACGTCAGAGGAGGACATCACCGAGGAGGAGTCAGACGACGAGGAGTAGTTGAATAATCTATTATTTATCTATCTATGCTGAGATCTATCCTCTACTCTCTAGTCTCTACTCTCGATCTGAGCACTGTAAATGCTTTTTTAAAGCGTCGCGCATTGCGATTCTGTTGGAGATGCTCTAACATGGCAGACAAGAGCTTTAATGTTGCCCACAAGATGCGTGAGTATTACTAGTAGTATTTTTTTCTTGCCATGTTGAGATTTTAAAACCACGAGTGCGAACATGCAGAGGAGCAATGAAGACCAACCACGGGATATTGGGTACATCTTCGAGGAGCGTGGCTAGTTAAAGAGGAGCTGCACCGAACCTGTAAAATGAGCTTTGGTAAGTAACACCCTTTCAATTACTTTCGTTTAGCCTCGTATTCTTCGATGTGTATATGTTGTAGTTTATGTTTCTCTTAAGCCTCGTGTTCTTCAATGTGTAATAACAAGAGTCTTAATTGTCCTAATGCTTTCGTTTTTAGCTTGATGTAGGAAGTGGGTGTTCTCACCTTGTAGTATGTTTTTTATATTTTTTCCTTTTGAATTCACTTCTCCCAGTTATGTTTATTTGGCTTCTACTAAATGGATCTGGGTTGCTCTGAGTATTGATCTAAAAAAGAAGTAACTTCATGTCAGGATGCAGTTCCTACGAGGAGGGAAGTATGGTCAACCTCAAGATCATGTTTCCAAAATGAGGTTGGATTACACACAAGGTGCCAGTTTCCTAATGATGTTAGATTATACACAAGGTGCAAATTCCTATATGATGCTGGATTACACACAAGCCTAGTGGAGTCGTCAGTTGTTCGTGTCCTCGTGGCTCTAGTAAAGGCTGAAAGAAAGCGTGCAGCAACCCTTGAGAATATAGTGTTGGGGAACGTAGCAGAAATTCAAAATTTTCCTACGTGTCACCAAGATCTATCTATGGAGAAACCAGCAATGAGGGGAAGGAGAGTGCATCTACATACCCTTGTAGATCACTAAGCGGAAGCGTTCAAGAGAATGGGGTTGAAGGAGTCGTACTCGTCGTGATCCAAATCACCAGAGATCCTAGTGCCGAACGGACGGCACCTCCCCGTTCAACACACGTACAGCCCGGTGACGTCTCCCATGCCTTGATCCAGCAAGGAGAGAGGGAGAGGTTGAGGAAGACTCCATCCAGCAGCAGCACAACGGCGTGGTGGTGGTGGAGGAGCGTGGTACTCCAGCAGGGCTTCGCCAAGCATCGCAAGAGACGAGGAGGGAGAGGGTAGGGCTGCGCCAAGAAGGAGAGGAACTCGTGTGTCTTGGGCAGCCCAAACCTCAAGTATATATAGGGGGAGCAGAAGGGCTGCGCCCCCACCTAGGGTTCCCTCCCTAGGGGTGGCGGCAGCCCCCAGATCCCATCTGGGTGGCGGCCACAAGGGGGAGAGGGGGAGGCGCACCTGGGGTGGGCCTTAGGGCCCATCTGCCCTAGGGTTTGCCCCCCTTCCCTCTTGGAGGCGCCTTGGGCCTTGGTGTGGGGGCGCACCAGCCCACCTGGGGCTGGTCCCCTCCCACACCTGGCCCATGCAGCCCTCCGGGACTGGTGGCCCCACTTGGTGGACCCCCGAACCCCTCCGGTAGTCCCGGTACACTACCGGTAAAACCCGAAATTTTTCCGGTGACCAAAACAGGACTTCCCATATATAAATCTTTACCTCCAGACCATTCCGGAACTCCTCTTGACGTCCGGGATCTCATCCGGGACTCCGAACAACATTCGGTAACCACATACAAAACTTCCTTTATAACCCTAGCGTCATCGAACCTTAAGTGTGTAGACCCTACGGGTTTGGGAACCATGCAGACATGACCGAGACGTTCTCCGGTCAATAACCAACAGCGGGATCTGGATACCCATGTTGGTTCCCGCATGTTCCACGATGATCTCATCGGATGAACCACAATGTCCAGGATTCGATCAATCTCGTATACAATTCCCTTTGTCTATCGGTATTGTACTTGCCCGAGATTCGATCGTCGGTATCCCGATACCTTGTTCAATCTCGTTACCGGCAAGTCTCTTTTACTTGTTCCGTAACACATCATCCCGTGATCAACTCCTTGATCACATTGTGCACATTATGATGATGTCCTACCGAGTGGGCCCAGAGATACCTCTCCGTTTACACGGAGTGACAAATCCCAGTCTCGATTCGTGCCAACCCAATAGAAACTTTCGGAGATACCTGTAGTGTACCTTTATAGCCACCCAGTTACGTTGTGACGTTTGGCACACCCAAAGTATTCCTACGGTATCCGGGAGTTGCACAATCACATGGTCTAAGGAAATGATACTTGACATTAGAAAAGCTTTAGCATACGAACTACATGATCTTTGTGCTAGGCTTAGGATTGGGTCTTGCCCATCACATCATTCTCCCAATGATGTGATCCCGTCATCAACGACATCCAATGTCCATGGTCAGGAAACCATAACCATCTATTGATCAAGGAGCTAGTCAACTAGAGGCTTACTAGGGACATGGTGTTGTCTATGTATCCACACATGTATCTGAGTTTCCTATCAATACAATTCTAGCATGGATAATAAACGATTATCATGAACTAGGAAATATAATAATAATCAATTTATTATTGCCTCTAGGGCATATTTCCAACAGTCTCCCACTTGCACTAGAGTCAATAATCTAGTTCACATCGCCATGTGACCAACATCCAAAGAGTTTACTAGTGTCACTAAACTAGTTCACATCATCATGTGATTAAGACTCAATGAGTTCTGGGTTTGATCATGTTTTGCTTGTGAGAGAGGTTTTAGTCAACGGGTCTGCAACATTCAGATCCGTATGTACTTCGCAAATCTCTAGGTCATATTATAAATATTGCTTCCACGCTCCACTTGGAGCTATTCCAAATGGTTGCTCCACTATACGTATCCGGTTTCTACTCAGAGTCATTCGGATAGGTGTTAAAGCTTGCATCGATGTAACCCTTTACGCCGAACTCTTTATCACCTCCATAATCGAGAAACATGTCCTTATTATTCCAAGGACAATTTTGACCGCTATCTAGTGATCCACTCCTGGATCACCTTTGTACCCTCTTGCCAGACATGTGGCAAGGCACACATCAGGTGCGGTACTCAGCATGGCATACCGTATAGAGCCTATGACAAAAGCATAGGGGACGACATTCATCCTTTCTCTTTCTTCTGCCGTGGTCGAGCTTTAAGTCTTAACTTCATACCTTACAACTCAGGCAAGAACTCCTTCTTTGACTGAGCCATCTTGAACACCTTCAAGATTATGTCAAGGTATGTGCTCATTTGAAAGTACCATTAAGCATTTTGATCTATCCTTATAGATCTTGATGCTCAACCTTCAAGTAGCTTAATCCAGGCTTTCCATTGAAAAACACTTTTCAAATAACTGCATGCTTTCTAGAAATTCTACATCATTTCCGATCAACAACATGTTAACAACACATACTCATCGGAAATTATATAGTGCTCCCATTCACTTCTTTGGAAATACAAGTTTCTCATAAACTTTGTATACACCCAAAATCTTTGATCATCTCATCAAAGCATACATTCCAACTCCGAGATGCTTACTCCGGTCCTTAGAAGGATTGCTGGAGCTTTGCATACTTATTAGCATCTTTCAGGATTGACAAAACCTTCCGGTTGTATCACATACAACCTTTCCACAAGAAAATCATCGAGGAAACAATGTTTTGACATCCTATCTGCAAGATTTCATAAATAATGCAGTAATCGCTAATATAATTCCAACAGACTCTTAGCATCGCTACGAGTGAGAAAGTCTCATCATAGTCAACTCCTTGAACTTGTCGAAAAAAAAACTTAATGACAAGTCGAGCTTTCTTAATGGTGATACATACCATCATTGTCCGTCTTCCTTTTAAAATCCATCTGTACTCAATAGCCTTACGACCATCGAGCCGTTCTGCCAAAGTCTGCACTTTGTTTTCATACATGGATCCTCTCTCGGATTTTATGGCCTCGAGCCATTTATCGGAATCCGGGCCCACCATCGCTTCTCCATAGCTCGTAGGTTCATTGTTGTCTAGCAACATGACTTCCAAGACAGGATTACGTACCACTGAAGTAGTACGCATCCTTGTCATCCTACGAGGTTTGGGAGTGACTTGATCCGAAGTCTCATGATCAATATCATAAGCTTCCACTTCAATTGGTGTAGGTGCCACAGGAACAACTCTTTGTGCCCTGCTATACACTAGTTGAAGTGAAGGTTCAATAACCTCATCAAGTCTCCACCATCCTCCCACTCAATTCCTTCGAGAGAAACTTTTCCTCGAGAAAGGACTCGATTCTAGAAACAATCCCTTATTGCTTTCGGATCTGAGACAGGAGGTATACCCAACTGCTTTGGGTGTCCTATGAAGATGCATTTATCCGCTTTGGGTTCGAGCTTATCAACCTGAAACTTTTTCACATAAGCGTCACAGCCCCAAACTTTTAAGAAATGACAGCTTAGGTTTCTCTAAACCATAGTTCATACGGTGTCATCTCATTGGAATTACGTGGTGCCCTATTTAAAGTGAATGTGGTTGTCTCCAATGCCTAACCCATAAATTATCATGGTAATTCGATAAGAGACATCATGGTATGCATCATATCCAATAGGGTGCAGTTATGATGTTCGGACGCACCATCACACTATGGTGTTCCAGGCTGTATTAGTTGTGAAACAATTTCCACAATGTCTTAATTCTGTGCCAAACTCGTAATTCAGATATTCATCTCTATGATCATATCATAGATCTTTTATCCTCTTGTCACGACGATCTTTCAACTTCACCCTAAAATTACTTGAACCTTTCAATAATTCAGACTCATGATTCATCAAGTAAATATACTCAACATCTACTCAAATCATCTGTGAAGTAAGAACATAACGATATCCACTACATGCCTCAGCACTCATTGGACTGCACACATCAAAATGTATTACTTCCAACAAGTTGCTTTCTAGTTCCATTTTACTGAAAACAAGGCTTTCAGTCATCTTGCCCATGTGGTATGATTTGCATGTCTCAAGTGATTCAAAATCAAGTGAGTCCAAACAGTCCATTTGCATGGAGTTTCTTCATGCATATATACCAATAGACATGGTTCGCATGTCTCAAACTTTTCAAAACGAGTGAGCCCAAAGATCCATCAACATGGAGCTTCTTCATGCGTTTTATACCGATATGACTTACGTGGCAGTGCCACAAGTAGGTGGTACTATCATTACTATCTTATATCTTTTGGCATGAACATGTGTATCACTACGATCGAGATTCAATAAACCATTCATTTTAGGTGCAAGACCATTGAAGGTATTATTCAAATAAACAGAGTAACCATTATTCTCCTTAAATGAATAACCCTATTGCGATAGACATAATCCAATCATGTCTATGCTCAACGCAAGCACCAATCTCAATGGTAGAGGGAGCGTACGATATTTGATCAACCTTGGAAATACTTCCAACACATATCGTCATCTCACCTTTCAGCTAGTCTCCGTTTATTCCGTAGCCTTTTGTTTTGAGTTACTAACACTTAGCAACCGAACTGGTATCTAATACACTGGTGCTACTAGGAGTACTAATAAAGTACACATCAACACAATGTATATCCAATATACTTCTATCGACCTTGCCAGCCTTCTTATCTACCAAGTATCTAGGGTAATTCTGCTCCAGTGGCTGTTCCCCTTATTACAGAAGCACTTAGTCTCGGGTTTGGGTTCAACCTTGGGTTTCTTCACAAGAGCAGCAGCTGATTTGCCGTTTCATGAAGTATCCCCTTTTGCCCTTGCCCTTCTTGAAACTAGTGGTTTCACCAACCATCAACAATTGATGCTCCTTCTTGATTTCTACTTTGGTGGTGTCAAACATCGCGAATATCTCAAGGATCATCTTATATGTCCCTGATATATTATAGTTCATCACGAAGCTCTAGCAGCTTGGTGGTAATGACTTCGGAGAAACATCACTATCTCATCTGGAAGATCAACTCCCACTCGATTCAAATGATTGTTGTACTGAGACAATCTGAGCACAAGCTCAACAATTGAGCTTTTCTCCCTTAGTTTGCAGGCTAAGAAAATCGTCGGAGGTCTTATACCTCTTGACGTGGGCACGAGAGTGAAATCCTAATTTCAGCCCTCGAAACATCTCATATGTTTCGCGACGTTTAAAAACGTATTCGGTGCCTCAACTCTAAACCGTTTAACTGAACTATCATGTAGTTATCAAAATGTGTATGTCAGATGTTCGCAACATCCACAGACGACGTTCAAGGTTCAGCACACTGAGCGGTGCATTAAGGACATAAGCGTTCTATGAAGTAATGAGGACAATCCTCAGTTTACGGACCTAGTCCGCATAATTGCTACTATCAACTTTCAACTAAATTTTCTCCAGGAACATATCTAAACAGTGGAACTAAAGCGCGAGCTTATGACATAATTTGCAAAGATCTTTTTGACAATGTTCAGGATAATTAAGTTCATCTTATGAACTCCCACTCAGATAGACATCCCTCTAGTCATCTAAGTGATTACATGATCCGAGTCAACTAGGCCGTGTCCGATCATCACGTGAGATGGACTAGTCAACATCGGTGAACATCTTCATGTTGATCGTATCTTCTATACGACTCATGTTCGACCTTTCGGTCTTCTGTGTTCTGAGGCCATGTCTGTACATGCTAGGATCGTCAACTCAACCTAAGTGTTTGCATGTGTAAATCTGTCTTACACCCGTTGTATGTGAACGTTGGAATCTATCACACCCGATCATCACGTGGTGCTTCGAAACAACGAACTGCCGCAACGGTGCACAGTTAGGGGGAACACTTTCTTGAAATTATTATGAGGGATCATCTTATTTACTACCGTCGTTCTATGTAAACAAGATGCAAAAACATGATAAACATCACATGCAATCAAATAATAGTGACATGATATGGCCAATATCATATAGCTCCTTTGATCTCCATCTTGGGGCTCTATGATCATCTTGTCACCGGCATGACACCATGATCTCCATCATCATGATCTCCATCATCGTGTCTCCATGAAGTTGTCTCGCCAACTTATTACTTCTACTACTATGGCTACCGGTTAGCAATAAAGTAAAGTAATTACATGGCGTTGTTCAATCACACGCAGGTCATACAATAAATATAGACAACTCCTATGGCTCCTCCCGGTTGTCATACTCATCGACATGCAAGTCGTGATTCCTATTACAAGAACATGATCAATCTCATACATTACATATCATTCATCACATTCTTCTTGGCCATATCACATCACATAGCATACCCTGAAAAACAAGTTAGACGTCCTCTAATTGTTGTTTGCATGTTTTACGTGGCTGCTATGGGTTTCTAGCAAGAACGTTTCTTACCTACGCAAAACCACAACGTGATATGCCAATTGCTATTTCCCTTCATCAGGACCCTTTTCATCGAATCCGTTCCGACTAAAGTGGGAGAGACAGACACCCGGTAGCCACCTTATGCAACTAGTGCACGTCAGTCGGTGGAACCAGTCTCACGTAAGAGTACGTGTAAGGTCGGTCCGGACCGCTTCATCCCACAATACCGTCGAAACAAGATTGGACTAGTAACGGTAAGCATATTGAACAAAATCAATGCCCACAACTACTTTGTGTTCTACTCGTGCATAGAATCTATGCAATAGACCTAGCTCATGATGCCACTGTTGGGGAACGTAGCAGAAATTCAAAATTTTCCTACGTGTCACCAAGATCTATCTATGGAGAAACCAGCAACGAGGGGAAGGAGAGTGCATCTACATACCCTTATGGATCACTAAGCGGAAGCGTTCAAGAGAACGGAGTTGAAGGAGTCGTACTCGTCGTGATCCAAATCACCGGAGATCCTAGTGCCAAACGGACGACACCTCCGCGTTCAACACACGTACAGCCCGGTGATGTCTCCCATGCCTGATCCAGCAAGGAGAGAGGGAGAGGTTGAGGAAGACTCCATCCAGAAGCAGCACAACGGCGTGGTGGTGGTGGAGGAGCGTGGTACTCCAGCAGGGCTTCGCCAAGCATCGCAAGAGACGAGGAGGGAGAGGGGTAGGGCTGCGCCAGAAGGAGAGGAACTCGTGTGTCTTGGGCAGCCCAAACCTCAAGTATATATAGGGGGAGGGGAGGGGCTGCGCCCCCACCTAGGGTTCCCTCCCTAGGGGTGGCAGCAGCCCCCAAATCCCATCTGGGTGGCGTCCACAAGGGGGAGAGGGGGAGGCGCACCTGGGGTGGGCCTTAGGGCCCATCTGCCCTAGGGTTTGCCCCCCTTCCCTCTTGGAGGCGCCTTGGGCCTTGGTGTGGGGGCGCACCAGCCCACCTAGGACTGGTCCCCTCCCACACTTGGCCCATGCAGCCCTCCGGGGCTGGTGGCCCCACTTGGTGGACCCCCGCACCCCTCCGGTAGTCCCGGTACACTACCGGTAAAACCCGAAACTTTTCCGGTGACCAAAACAGGACTTCCCATATATAAATCTTTACCTCCGGACCATTCCGGAACTCCTCGTGACGTCCGGGATCTCATCCGGGACTCCGAACAACATTCAGTAACCACATACAAAACTTCCTTTATAACCCTAGCGTCATTGAACCTTAAGTGTGTAGACCCTACGGGTTCGGGAACCATGCAGACATGACCGAGACGTTCTCCGGTCAATAACCAACAGCGGGATCTGGATACCCATGTTGGTTCCCGCATGTTCCACGATGATCTCATCGGATGAACCACGATGTTGAGGATTCGATCAATCCCGTATACAATTCCCTTTGTCTATCGGTATTGTACTTGCCCGAGATTCGATCGTCGGTATCCCGATACCTTGTTCAATCTCGTTACCGGCAAGTCTCTTTTACTCGTTCCGTAACACATCATCCCGTGATCAACTCCTTGATCACATTGTGCACATTATGATGATGTCCTACCGAGTGGGCCCAGAGACACCTCTCCGTTTACACGGAGTGACAAATCCCAGTCTTGATTCGTGCCAACCCAATAGACACTTTCGGAGATACCTGTAGTGTACCTTTATAGCCACCCAGTTACGTTGTGACGTTTGACACACCCAAAGTATTCCTACGGTATCCGGGAGTTGCACAATCTCATGGTCTAAGGAAATGATACTTTACATTAGAAAAGCTTTAGCATACGAACTACACGATCTTTGTGCTAGGCTTAGGATTGGGTCTTGCCCATCACATCATTCTCCCAATGATGTGATCCCGTCATCAATGACATCCAATGTCCATGGTCAGTAAACCGTAACCATCTATTGATCAACGAGCTAGTCAACTAGAGGCTTACTAGGGACATGGTGTTGTCTATGTATCCACACATGTATCTGAGTTTCCTATCAATACAATTCTAGCATGGATAATAAACGATTATCATGAACTAGGAAATATAATAATAATTAATTTATTATTGCTTCTAGGGCATATTTCCAACATATAACTGAGTTCCTGAAGAAGCAAAAAGAGCAATCAGATGCTCTCTTCACCCATGACAAAGAAGAGATGGAAGAAGCCAGTAATAAGCTAGCAGAGGCAGAGTAGGCTAGGTGTCTCCCGCTATCTAAAACGGTTGTCAATACAAAATTTCCTTCATAATAGCTAGGTTTAAATGTTTATCCAGTCAGCATGCATGTTGTGATGTCCGTGCATCTACTGATGTGGCACAAAATATTTTTTTTCGGGTCATGTAATAAAGCAATTACTTTCCAAACAATAACAGACGAAGCATTGGACATGGTATAGTTCACGCACAAGCCCGACATTCCAAGTTCAACTTCCACATCAAACTCATGTTCACAGATATATGCACATTCATACATAATGTCCACAACCATGATTCACTTCAAAGCCAAAAAAATTGGGGAGCATTATGAATAAAGAAAAACCTCTAGTTCCTGCTACCAGTGCGAGCACAACAAGTCAAGACCATGCATAATTAATTATATGTTGGTCATTTTTTGTGTTCTAAAATGCCAGCCGGCTCGCGGAAGGACGTGTTGCCGGCACATGCCCGGATTCAACGAAGGCAAGCGGGGCAGTCTGAAGCCGGTTGCATGCGGTGAGGAGGCGTGTTCAGCCGGGCCTGTAGCGAGTGGGGCCCTCTTGGCCGGCGCGCCAGTTCAATGCCTGCGCTATGAGAGGTCGCGTCCCTGTCAGAGCAATCACTCCCTCCAGTCCTTTTTTGTTTGGGTATAACAAAATGTTATTTTCCATTCACATTTTACAAGTAAAATTCCTGGACAAACTTTGACCCAAAATACGATGGGGACTAGTAAACCAGAATGGAGGTAGTTGGTTTTTTTAATCAAAGAAGGGTTTCCCCCTTCCGATATTCATTACTGAAAACCAACAACTAAATCTAAACCATAGTATTTGCCATAGAACTAACAGGTTTAACATCTCGCAACATAAACCCATACAACCATACGCCAAGGAGATACATAGCACTATGAATTCCATTTTCGCTCCATACCAATCATTCTAAAAACTACTTAGTACTTATAACGTGCCATTGAAAATCGGAACTCTTAACCCCGCTAAAAAATTATATTTTAAACGTGGCTACTCGATCTGTGGCAACTGGTGAGCTACCGCCTCCAAGTCGTTCACCTGTGGTCCCAGCCATCAACTCCTACGGATCAAATTATCACGTGAGCTGACTATTCCTACAAAGGTGCGCTCCACCACGTACCCGGTACCCGCGAATGCATCAATCGTGCACCTAGGGTTTTAGGGTTTATTTGTTAACATTGCCTTTACGTAACACTCATGTGTGCGAGACAACGAGAGACCGACTGCGTGTGTGCGCCTCTTCTCTTCGTATATGTACTCCACCGTTTGTCTGCTGTCCAAGAAATTATAATAACCACTAGCAATATGCCAATGTGTTGCCACACGATTAGAGTAGATTAATACATATTCACTGATTTGATAGAAAAAAGTCTAGTTTTGAAATACGTATATCACTAAAAATATGTTATGTTTCACTCAAAATATATTCCTTTGGCGGTTTTGATGAGATAAGGGAGGAATGTTGTTGGTTTCAAGATTTGAGAAGTGGTATATGTCTAATTTCTCCTCTTACTAGCAAGATGCCCGTGCGTTGCACGGAACATCAAGATCTTGTGGGATAAAAGGATGAACGAGGGAAGGCCTTATCTGCAAATGTGGAGAGGAGTGCGGGGAAATTGCCATAGTTACCTTCCTATCCGTCAGATATAGATCGGTGATGACTGTTTGCCTGCCATCCTGCAATATAGGTCATCTGATCTATATCTGACGGATAGGAAGGAAACTATGGAAATTTTGCAAAAAGATACCCACACCCCTCTCCACACTTGCAAATAAGGCCTTCCCTTATTCATCCTTTTCTCCCACAAGATAAACTACTCATACAAATGCATCTTGATGTTCCGTGCAATGCATGGGCATCTTGCTAGTTGTTGCAAAAAGCATATGTGTGTGCGAGAGAGAGAGGGAGAGAGGAGGAGGACGGAGTGCATGTGTGACAAAGACACAAAGAGTGTGTGTGCAAGAGATATCATCTTAAAATGAGGCGATAGTGTGGGTGTGCACGATCAAGAGGGCGTGTCTCAAGAAGGGAAGAAAAATCTACATAGATACAAGGAGCGGGAGAGAGACATGTATGCAATAGTGGAAGCACGAGTGTGCGGGTGTATAAACCTTTCTAGAGGCTAGTCGATAAATGTTTGTGAGAGAAATACGAGTCGGGGGGGGGGGGGGGCGAAAGCGAGAGTTTTGTGTGTGTGAGAGAGAGACGGTAGTTGGGAAGGGGAGTGGAAGCAGGAGTTGTGTGTGTGTGAGAGAGAGAGGGGGGGAGTTTGTCTGATCGGTAAAAAAAAGAATAATGTCAGTCTGGGATGAAGACAAAAAGGAGACCGCAACAAATGTTGTGTCTACAAGAGAGAGAGAGTAATTTTAGTGGTATGGTTCATATCTAGAGACATATAGGGTGTGTGAGAGAATCCCACAGAGAGAAAGACAAAGCGAAAAACGAGTGGAGACTGTGTGTGTGGCGGTGAAAAATAAAGCTTAGGTACCTAGTGATACGAGAGAACGGTAGAGACATGAGAGATAATGATAATCATGTAATGTATAATGATAGGGAGAGTGTGACACCTCTCAAGGGAGACGTCGAGAGACCATGTTTGCGAGGATAGGAAAAACATGAAGTGAGCGTGCGGGTGAGCTGGAGAAAAGAGAGTGATAGCTACATGAAGGAGTATGCATGCGAGAGAGATGGGTGTGAAAGGAGTGAACATAAAAGGGATTCAAATATTTGAATTCGAGATGATGATACATGTAATCCATAATTGAACCAAAATTTATCTATCAAACATGCATACTCATATGAATTCACACGCATCTATGTTATTTAATATGTAGATATTACTGATCCATACATTTTAGTAGAACATAATTTGGTTTAATTGTTTGAATTCAACCTTATGATTTTGAGATCATTGTATTTGTAAATCATATTATACATATAAAGGAGGAGAATTCTTTGTTGTGCTTTTGAAAGTATATATAAAAAATGATGTATATAGAATTTTATTCCAATAAAAAATGGATCCCGCCCGAAAAAATTAGAATACAAACGGGATTCGAACTGAGTTGGCACGGTAAACGTGCACTCTGCAAAATTTGAATGAAGCGGGGAAAGTCGCAGTAACCGCCCGAAACCAAAATCTGCGAGATGGAAATTACTACTGCCTATCCCTGCCACGCAATGCCTATCTGCTTGATTTCTATAGGTTTCGATAGGGGTAGGTTTGTAATTTCACTCAAATGTGACATAACCGCCTCTCACCCGGATTCATACATGGTGGGCGCCAAAACACAGTGTGTCCTCGGCCGAAATCGACTTCCTCCCTGATTCATAGACGGTGGGCGCCAAAAACAAACTCTTGTCGGCAAATATTCAATGTATGCAAGATTACCGTCCTATCCCCAACCGACAAATATTGCTGTGATGTAGGAAATTTGAAACAAGGGCTAAGTTTGTAAATTTCGTCGCATTTGAGACAAGTGCGCCCTGAAGACATGGTTCCCCCTTCCTCTCCACCTCCATTTCCCCATTCATACTCCGTGGGCACCAAAACACCCTCTCCACCCCAGCGTCCTCCGTCCGCCACCCCATCCACCGCTGCCCTCCTTCACCATGCCGGAGCTGATACCCCGACTCCGCCGTCCATTACAAGAGATCAACCCCTATCATCCATGGCTTCGGACCGGGATCCTTGCATCCCGTCCTCTTGCTTCATCCCCACCGTCGTCCACCTTGCCGGCGCCGCTCCTACGGCCGTTTCGTCCATGGCGCCCCGCCGCCACTGTCTACCCTCCTAGATCTGCTTCCATGCCGCCGACAGCGTTCGCTACCGCAGCATCGTCAAATTCTCAACAGATGCATACACGGCGTTGCACCAGAGGCGGAACTCTTTCGTATCTTCTCAACTTATTTATCGCAGCAAGAAAATATATCGCCACTGCTTTACTCTGATTTCTTGTCCATCACTTACTTGCTAGTTGAAAGCAAACATTGGTTGCGAAGTTGCCTTTGTCCGGTTTGCACCTTCAGATCCGCCATGGCACGCTCAACACTATACTCCCAATTATTATGGTTTCCCCTTTTATATTCCACACTAGTTAAATCATAGTAGACTAAATTTCAAAATTGGGTCAGTCGATTTTCTAGAGCTCGCCGGAGTTTGCGGGTGCGAACGAAGGGGCTCGGGTGGGGACGGTGGTTGTGGGGGCGGTGGCGGGGCCTTACCAAACAAAGAAAACTCGACGCTGGTAGGGGCGGGGGTGGGTGGTGGTGGCGAAGGAACACAGGAGGTGGGGGTCGGTGGTCCGGTCGGTGGCCCGTGCGGTGTTCTATATGGGAAGAATCAGAAACGAGGAAGAAGAGGGGTTAGGAGACGTAGGATCTTCATCCAACTGCCTGAAATGGTCAACTGACCCAAATGACAAAAGTCACGTGACCTGCATGCAGACATGCCTTTATATTCAGTACCATCATCATACCTGCTTAGCACTTCTCCTGAATACATCAAGCTAAACAACGTGCCACTCATAATTCCAAACTTGTTGCTCAAGTACGAATCTGATATGATGCAGATGTTACTAAAACAGATAACATTTAATTGGTCAGCTAATGTTCCTACATTACTTTCGAAAAAGCACGTGCACCACATATAGAGAGATAGCATAGAGTTGCTTTCTTAACGCGCTCTGGTTCATCATGTGTGGGCACTGCGCAATGAACATTTTATTATCCAAAATCTGCTTGCTCTTCTTTAGCATGTTCCTCTTCCGTTCTTCTTTAATAAGTACTCTCTCCGTTCCTAAATACAAGTCTTTGTATAGATTCCACCATGGACTACATATGGAGCAAAATTAGTGAATCTACACTCTAAAATGTATCTGGATACATCTGTATGTGATTCATAGTGGAAATCTCTACCAAGACTTATATTTTTGAATGGAGGGAGTATGATAGTAGTACAGTATGTTCCTTGTAGTGAAGATGAGCAGGGACATTTGCCGTGTAGAGTTCTATACGGTCGGTTGTGATGGACACTCTGAACTCTTCGGGCCTCTTTGATTCATAGGATTTTGTAAACATGGGAATAGGATTTGTAGTGGGCTGCCCAGTTGAATCCTATGAGAATAGCAAGAAATGCGGGGAGTTGTGTCGCCTTTGAGAGTTACACTGATATTAACAGTACTGCACCTTCAGTTGGAGAAAGCTAGTATCCGAAGCCTTTCTTGCCATACCAGCAATACTAGCACATATATTCCAACAAGTTCCACTTTGCTGATTTTACTCTAATGCTTACGGTTTTCCCGTTATATCTACACTATGATCTGTGTAGCTGCTTTGTGTCGCACTAGCAGCAGTCCACTCTTGAAGCTAAACACCGCAATGACTTACAAAATTGGCACCAAGGCATTGAGTACCATTCTAGATGCAATGAAACTCATACGCTCCCCACCCGTTGATTCTTGTTCAGAATATGATCCTAATGACTATTCTAACCTCGAGGAGTCCAAGGCAGATGGCCTGTCCTGTTCACCCATCAAGGTGCCTGTTCTAATTTGGCAAGGTTTTATTGATTGCACGTATCTTGCATATGTTGTCTTGCATTTCTTCTACTTTGTTGCACTGCCATCTGTTTAGTTTACTCATCATATATGTCGAGATGTCATGCCCATCCATTATCAATACATATGCCATCTGTCATCATACCATGTTTTTCAACTCAAATGTTGTTCTTGTGCATCAGACATCAAAAAGGAAGAGGGTGATTGCCGAACCTGAAGGAGCACCAGCAAAGTCCTCGAAAAACGTGGTGGTGCCAGAGAAATCAGACATCACCCCACTTATATTGGCTGTACAACCAGTGACAAAAAACATAGGACCGACTCCAGCAGACTGTACCCATACTTCACTGGCCACACCACTAGCCCCACCACACAGGACCTGCACTCTAGCAAAAGGTATACCAATTTCAGTTGCCATAGCACCAGTCGTAGCACAGAAAAATCCCACTCCAGCAAAAAGTACAGCAAGTCCACTAGTCGAAGACCTATCCCAACCGCAGAGACGGCCAATTCATGAAGATTGGAACCCCATTCCAGTTATTCCCAGTTTAAAAGACAATGCTTTCAATGTTGTTAAGGACTACGTGCATATATTCCCATCATGGGAAGATTATAGTGAAGACAAACACCATTTTCACATCTTCCTGTCCAACTTACGTGTAAGTGCTATTATTCATGATTATTATTTTCCTGTTTTTTGCTTATTGAACACATTAATGATTTATATTACATTGTTGTAAGTGGGCGAGGGTCAATCTGGATAGTCCTGACGAGCAAAGCTTGCTTGTGCTTTTCAAGGAAGCATTGCAGCAGTATCGGTGTTACCTGAGGAAATCACACTTTGATGGCAAGTCTATAAACGAATTTCCGGTGAAGTCTCCTGTGCTAAATTTAGAAGACATTGAATGGAAAAACCTTGTTATGCACTGTCCTCATTCCGAGGATGAGGTACTGTCTATGAAATCACATGACAATTTGAACTTCTACTTTTCCGCATGTGCCTTACGGATCTTTTTTGTAGGAAATCTGCTCGAAGAAGAATTCCGGTTTGAAAAGAACGACAAGATATCGCAAATATGCTGCCCACTGCTTTGCTCTTGTTAGTACCTGTTGTCATGTATCACTATACTTGCATACATACCTGGTTCATAATGTGATAGCAGTATGCATGATAGCTTTCTTATGAATTGTTCGCTCCAAATTATCCAATCTGTATAAATGGTTACATTAGTGTAGAATATATCCAATGCCAATGAATTTTTTTAGCTCTGCATTGTTCTTGTAAGTACTTGATGTCCTTTATCAGTGTACTTATATTGACAGGTAGTTGTTCATGTACCATCACTCTGCATCTTATTTTCCTTTGCCCTCCATTTTCTACACATCAGATCTGTATTTACTCTTACCATAAGGTTGGATAACACCGATGGTACTGAAGAAGTTTAGTTGTGCATTGCTCTTGGATGTACCTTTTGCCTGTATCGCTATACTTGCATTTATAGCTACTTGGTTATGTAGCATCACTCTTCATCTTATCTTAAATATTATCCATTTTTTCTTATATTATCACATCTATATTTACTCTTAACAAAATGTAGAATAAAGGCAATGCTTATGAAGAAGATTCTATGGTAAACTACTTGAATTGCCCCCCATCAGCATGGACAAGGGCTTTATAGAGCCTGTCTTCACCAATAATGTAAGTTTGTCCTTCTCAAGCCTTCAAACTTTGTTGTGTATATTTGGTTAGGCATGACTGCAACAGCTGTTTATTTTTGGTGTTTGCATCAAATTGCATGTTTAAAGTTTATTGTGTAGTTCAAAAACAAAAGTTTGTCCTTCCCAATTTAAGTTTTCAGTTGTACAACCAAGCTCCTTCTTCATACCATGTAAATTAAAATATATAGAGCAAGTGATCTTCTTTTGCACTGCATGTATGCTTCTGCTCTTGATCCGTAATCCAGTGGTGTGGTGAACAACGTCATATTCTGCAATGTCTTAACTATGAACAATGTTATATCATCCTACTATTATTTAAACCGTCTCTTTATTTGCCAATCTGAAATGGGATAAATTGACAGCACACTAACCATTGATACTTATGATTTCTTGATCTGTAATCGAATGGTGTCGTGAAGCTGCCAACTCCTTCACAATGTCATTTCCTGCCATGTCTTGACTTGAACAATATCATATTGTGTTAATGCAATTTTAAACTGTGCCACTTTATTCGTCAGTAAGAAATGTGATGAATTGCAGCACTGATACTTTTATGTGCAAAACCTGTCATATGTCTGCTTGTTTATCTTTCAGAGTGAGGAGGATATAAGTGTTAAACAAGCACAGTCTCATCAGCTTGCTCAGCTGCTTGCGCTGCAGCTCCCCAGCAGGGCTAACCTTTCTTGAACTCTATTGAAGTGCTGTCGGTTTTGTATATTACTTTGTCGGCGTGTTCAGTTGTACTGGTGGCGATCTTTGATGCCCAGTGTATGTAATCTGCTGTCTGCTTGTGCTTTATTATCATAGTGGCGAACTTTGATGCCCAGTGGATGTAATATGCCGTAATTTCTTTATTGTATAGTCTAGGTTTTTTCTTATTTACGATGCTGCATTTATTTTACTGTATATATATATCTTGTCTTCACAGTAAACTGACCAAACCGTAAAATTACGGTACATAATCGGGCCGTCATGCAATTACGATGTATGATCCGCATCATGGGCCCCGTCATCTTGGTCTGTTAAAAGGCCTAAATGTGAACTGGCCCACTAGTAGATTCGAGCCTTTAATAGGCCGAGTAAACCGCCGGCCCTCTTTTTGCAAGAAAACTCAATGGTCTTTTAGGAGGCTGAGAAGTAGGTTGGGCCTGAAACGTGCCGAACAGCTCATGGGCCGGCAGCAGCCCGAAATGGACCCCGGCCCATGATTGTGCCAATCAAATCACGGGCTTTTAACATGCCAAAATTGTCTCAGTCCTTGTTTGGCCCAATCAGATTATCGACTGCGAGCAGGCTGGATGCAAACCGGGCCGTAGTTAGGCCCAACTATATGACGGGCTTTTAATAGGCCAAAATTAATATATGGCCGAAATGTTAAACGGGTCCTTAACAGGTCAAAACTAATATTAGGCCGAATAACTAAATGGGCCTTTAGAAAGTGGGCCCAAAAGCATAGCGTTTAGTTGACGGGCCGAATCTGATATGGGCCATAATTTAGCCCAAAGCCTCTTAAAGGGACGGACCTGATCTGGGCCGTAATTTGGACCAAAACGTGGTAGGCTTTTAACAGGCCGGATCTCATATGGGCCATTGTTAGGCCCGGAACGTGGCAAGCCATTAATGGACTGGATCAAATATGGGCCGGCATTTGGCCCAAAACATGTCAGCCAGTTAATGGGCCGGCCTACTAGGGTCCTCAAAATCTTGTGGGCCTACAGCTGGGCCGGCCCATTAATGTCGGTGAAATCTTGTGGGCCTTTAGCTGGACCGGCCCATTATGGTCCACAAAAATCTTGTGGTCCTTCACCTGGGCCGGCCCATTATGACCCGCAAAATCTTGTGGGCCTTTAGCTCGTCCAGCCCATTATGGTTCGCAAAATCTCGTGGGCCTTTAGTTGGGCTGGCCCATTATGGTCCACAAAATCTTGCGGGCCTTTAGTTGGGCCGTCCCATTTAAATTTTATGGGCCACTTTTGGGCCGGTCCACGTGTCAACATATCATAGGCGCATCTCGCTCATTGGATGAGTGACACCTGTGCCAACGCGGAGCTGACACGTGTTTCCTCTAGCCAATGCTGATTTTACACATGGAAAATCCCCATTGGTCCGGGCTGTTAACGGGTTATCGGATCCAAAAACGGACCCTATACCTTAACGGCGTTCTGTTATGGTGGAGGCCACGTGTCGGTCACCCTTGACGAAAGCACTTCTGTGACGCGCGATTTATCATCACGGAAGTGGACACTTCCGTGACGATAATTTTGGTAATGTCATGAACACTTCTACGACAACACAGGTATGACTATCATGATTCTGTCATAAAACCATCATGGATGTACATGCATGACAAAAAACACGACCTACTGTGACAGACACGTATCATCATGGAAGTGTATTTTTTTGTAGTGAACATACATCTCATCAAAATATCGAAGGAATACCAAATTCACATGATTACTTATAACAAGACTTCTCCCATGTCCTCAGGAACAAACATAACTACTCACAAAGAATATTCATAATCATAATCATAATCATAAGCAAAGGAGTATTAATTATCATTAAGGATCTGAACATATGATCTTCCACCGAATAAACCAACTAGCATCAACTACAAGGAGTAATCAACACTACTAGCAACCCACATGTGCCAATTTGAGGTTTTGGGACCAAGATCGAATACAAGAGATGAACTAGGGTTTGAGAGGAGACGGTCCTGGTGATGATGTTGATGGAGATTGACCCTCCCTCGATGACATGATCGATGGCGATGATTTTCCCCTCCCGGAGGGATGTTTCCCTGGCAGAACAGCTCCGCCGGAGCTCTAGATTGGTTCTGCCCAGGTGCCACCTCGAGACGGGGGCACTTCGTCCCGAAAGCTTCTCTATGATTTTTTTCAAGGGTAAAAGACACCATATAGCAAAAGATGAGCACCGGGGGCCTGCCAGGGGGCCCACAAAGTCGAGGGGCGCGCCCAGGGGGTAGGGCGCGCCCTCCACCCTTGTGGCTGGCTGGTGGCCGCCCTCTGGTTCTTTCTTCGCCCAATATTTTTTATACATTCCAAAAATAATCTCCGGGAAGTTTTATGACTTTTGGAGTTGTGCAGAACAGGTCTATAATATTTGCTCCTTTTCCTGTCCAGAATTCTAGGTGCCGGCATTCTCCCTCTTCATGTAAACCTTGTAAAATAAGAGAGAATATCCATAAGTAATGTGATATAATGTGTAATAACAGCCCATAATGCAATAAATATTGTCATAAAATCATGATGCAAAATGGACGTATCATGTATCACCACGATCGAGATTCAACAAAAATAGACCACTCTTCAAGGGTACATGACCATAAAAGATATTAGTCATATAAATAGAACAACCGTTATTCTCTAATTTAAATGAACAACCGTATTGCATCAAACAAGATCCATATATAATGTTCATGCTCAACGCTGGCACCAAATAACAATTATTCAGGTATAAAACTAATCCCGAAGGTAGATGTAGAGGTAGCGTGCCGACGACGATCACATCGACCTTGGAACCACTCCCGACGCACATCATCACCTCGTCCTTAGCCAATCTTCATTTAATTTGTAGCCCCTATTTTGAGTTGCAAATATGAGCAACAGAACAGTATCAAAAACCAGGCGCTACTACGAGCATTAGTAAGGTACACATCAATAACATGTATATCAAATATACCTTTGTTCACTTTGCCGTCCTTCTTATCCGCCAAATACTTGGGGTGGTTCCGCTTCCAATGACCAGTCCCTGTACAGTAGAAGCACTCAGTTTCAGTCTTGGGTCCAGACATGGGCTTCTTCCCGGGAGTGACAACTTGCTTGCCATTCTTCTTGAAGTTCCCCTTCTTTCCCTTGCCCTTTTTATTGAAACTAGTGGTCTTGTTAACCATCAACACTTGATGCTCTTTCTTGATTTCTACCTCCATAGCTTTGAGCATAGCGAAGAGCTCAGGAATTTTCTTTTCGATCCCTTGCATATTATAGTTCATCATGAAGCCTTTGTAGCTTGGTGGCAGTGATTGAAGAAGTCTGTCGATAACACTATCATTTGGAAGATTAACTCCTAGCTGAGTCAAGTGGTTATGGTACCCAGACATTCTGAGTATGTGTTCGCTGACAGAACTGTTCTCCTCCATCTTGCAGCTATAGAACTTGTTGGAGACTTCATATCTCTCAACTCGGGCATTTGCTTGAAATATTAACTTCAATTCCTGGAACATCTCATATGGTCCATGACATTCAAAACGTCTTTGAAGTCCCAATTCTAAGCCGTAGAGCATGGCACACTGAACTATATAGTGGTCATCAGATTGCATTTGCCAGACGATTAAAGCGTCTACATTAGTGGGTGGGGGCTTGTCACCTAGTGGTGCATCAAGGACATAATTCTTCAGTGCAGCAATGAGGATAATACTCAAGTTATGGACCCAGTCCGTGTAGTTTCTACCATCATCTTTCAACTTAGCTTTCTCTAGGAACGCATTATAATTCAAGGCAACGGCAGCACGGGCCAATTATCTACAACATAGATATGCAAAAACTATCAGGACTAAGTTCATGATAAATTAAGTTCAATTAATCATATTACTTAAGAACTCCCACTTAGATAGACATCCCTCAAGTCATCTAAATGATCACGTGATCCATATCAACTAAACCATGTCCGATTATCATGTGAGATGGAGTAGTTTTATGAGGCCATGTCTGTCCATGCTAGGCTCGTCAATTTTAATCTGAGTATTCCACACGTGCAAAACTGTCTTACACCTATTGTATGTGAATGTAGAGCTTATCACACCCGATCATCATGTGGTGTCTCGGCAGGACGAACTGTCACAACGGTGCATACTCGGGGAGAACACTTATACCTTGAAATTTTAGTGAGGGATCATCTTACCGCCGTACTAAGCAAAAAAAAAGGTGCATAAAAAGATAAACATCACATGCAATCAAAATATGTGACATGATATGGGCATCATCATCTTGTGCCTTTGATCTCCATCTCCAAAGCACCGTCATGATTTCCATCGTCACCGGCTTGACACCTTGATCTTCATCGTAGCGTCGTTCTCATGTCGCCAACTATTACTTCTACAACTATCGCTAACGCATAGTGATAAAGTAAAGCAATTACATGGCGATTGCATTTCATAAAATAAAGCGACAACTATAAGGCTCCTGCCAGTTGCCGATAACTTTTACAAAAACATGATCATCTCATACAACAACATATATCACATCATGTCTTGACCATATCACATCACAACATGCCCTGCAAAAACAAGTTAGACGTCCTCTACTTTGTTGTTGCAAGTTTTACAAGTTAGAACCATTCTTACCTACGCATGAAAACCATAATGATGTTTCGTCAAGTTTGCTATTTTAAACTTTAACAAGGACTGGCTGCAGTCAAATCTGATTCAACTAAAGTTGGAGAAACAGACACCCGCTGGCCACCTTTATGCAAAACAAGTTTCATGTCTGTCGGTGGAACCGGTCTCATGAACGTGGTCATGTAAGGTTGGTCCGGGCCGCTTCATCCAACAATACCGCCAAATCAAAATAAGACGTTGGTGGTAAGCAGTATGACTATGATTGCCCACAACTCTTTGTGTTTTACTCGTGCATATCATCTACGCATAGACCTGGTTCGGATGCCACTGTTGGGGAACGTAGCACGCAATTTCAAAAAAAATTCCTATGATCGTGCAAGATCTATCTAGGAGATGCGTAGCAATGAGAGGAGAGAGTATGTCCACATACCCTCATAGACCGAAAGTGGAAGCATTAGCTTAACGCGTTTGATGTAGTCGAATGTCTTCTCGATTCAACCTATCAAGCACCGTACGTATGACACCTCCGAGTTTTGCACACGTTCAGCTCAATGACGTCCCTCGAGCTCTTGATCCAGCAAAGTGTCGAGGGATAGTTTCCTCAGCACGACGGTGTGCTGGCGGTGATGGTGAAGTGATCCATGCAGGGCTTCGCCTAAGCACTACCACAATATGACTGGAGGAGTAAACTATGGAGGAGAGCGCCGCACACGGCTAGGAACAATTGATATGTGTTAGCAGCGCCCTTGATGTCTACTACATAACTTCATTCCTGAGGACACGTGTTGATCCTCCAAACGTAGAGTTTTGTAGGACAATACCAATTTTCCCTCAAGTGGATGACATAAGAGCATCTCCAGCCGCGCCCCAACAGCCCCTGTCGTGGAAATATACGGCAGAAGTCCTAGTGTGAGGACTTAGTCATGAGGCTAACGCATCTACGTGGTAGCTTGATAGGGGTTGAGCGGAATCGAGAGACGCAACACAAGACAAGGATTTAGACAGCTTCGGGCCCCGGGAAACATCATCCGGTAACAACCCTACGTGTTTTTTGTGGCTAGATATTGTTATCATCACGAGGAAGTCGCCATAAACCGGCTCTCCCAGTTATCCCTAACCCTTAAGATTGTTTCCTCTTACTTGTCCCTCTTTGGGGAGCCCTGCCCCTCCTTATATAAGTTGAAGGGGCGGGTTACATGTAGAGTCCAACTCGGACTTAAGACTTAACTATTATGACTTCTCTTCATGGGCTTCTTAACATCTTGGGCTTCATAACGTCTCGGGCTTCATAACGTCTTGGCTTCATAACCCCTGGCAACCCAGTTATAACTGTCTGTCGACTTATGACTGATGTCGGTTTATGATGGTCTGCCTGTTTATGACTGGTGCCGGTTTATGATGGTCTGCCGGGTTATGACTGGTGCTGAGTTATCATCTGACTTAACTCCTGCCGGGTTATCAGCTGACTTAGCTCCTGCCAGTTTATCATCTGACTTAACTCCTGCTGGGTTATCATCTGACTTAGCTCCTGCTGGTTTATCATCTGACTTAACTCCTGCTGGGTTATCATATGACTTATCACCTGACTTAACTGTTAGCCGGTTTATCAACCTACCGGTTTACCGTCTGGGTTAATTGTCTGACTTAACCGTCTGTCTTAACTGTCAGCCGGTGTACTAAGTCCCAGCCGGGTTATGACTCCGGACGGAACATACCGTGGGGTATATCCCCGACATTAGCCCCCAGTTTAATTTGGATTTATCCATGTTAAACTGATCCTGGTCATCCTTAAGTCCTTGTCACTTCCTTCTTCTATAAAATCCGGGTCAATAGGCCAGCTTCATAATCAATTTGCTGACATTGGTTTATCACAGAGAAATACTGTGAAGAATAACTCCTTTGACTCAGCTCCCAATGCTTAACAAAAATATTGGCCTTTGAAATATTCATCTGATCTTCAGCCGGTTTAAGAATGTAGAACTCGTATATGCCTATCACTTGTAGCCCCCAAGTCTTAAGAAGGTAGCATAGCAACCGCTTAAGACTTGCTTCAATATAAATATCACAATCTTGAAGAAACGCAATTTGTTCATCTCAGTTGAGGGAGTCCTGGATTAGGTGGTGTTCGGGTAGCCGGACTATACCTTCAGCCGGATTCCTGGACTATGAAGATACAAGATTGAAGACTTCGTCCCATGTCCGGAGGGGACTTTCCTTGGCGTGGAAGGCAAGCTTGGCGATGCGGATATTCAAGATCTCCTACCATTGTAACCGACTCTATGTAACCCTAACCCTATCCGGTGTCTATATAAACCGGAGGGTTGTAGTCCGTAGGCAATCAACTCCATATACAACAATCATACCATAGGCTAGCTTCTAGGGTTTAGCCTCCTTGATCTCGTGGTAGATCTACTCTTGTACTACCCATATCATCAATATTAATGAAGCAGGACGTAGGGTTTTACCTCCATCAAGAGGGCCCGAACCTAGGTAAAACATCATGTTCCCTGCCTCCTGTTACCATCCGGCCTAGACGCACAGTTCGGGACCCACTACCCGAGATCCGCCGGTTTTGACACCGACATCAGTTACTAGTCAAAACTGAATATTCCACAGATGTAGCCCCCAAGTGCTGGGTTGTCATGCTTGTAGCAACCTGGGACTATGTAATTGCATGATGCTCATAAAAACTTCAATCCGTGTAGCCCCCAAGGGCCGGGTCATTATGCAATAAGGAGCAGGGACTTTATAGATATGAGCATGTAGACTTGAACAGCAATGTGTTGCCCCCCAAGGGTCGTCTCATTACGATGTGATGAGTCGGGTCTTCAATAAGTGAGCAAACAATGATTTTACATTAGCCCCCAAGTGTCATGGTGCATGCTTGCAGCGACATGAGACTTGTGTATTTTATGTAATCCCAACTTGAATAATGTAGCCCCCAAGTGCCGGGTCGTAAGCCTGCAGTGACTCGGGACTGTTCCTTCCATTGTAAAATAAATCATATCCATTGATAAAACAATAGTCATTGCGCTAAAGCAACTTTGAAAACCTCAGTCATTATATTGGTTATTGATAACCATAATAAAAAATCCAGCCGTGTTGGCTATTAAAGATTTGAATAAGTATAACCTGGTTTGAAAACCGATTCCTGCAATATAAGTCGGTATATCCATGCACATATGATACATGCTATGATGATGTAATGATGATGTATGATGTAATATATGATGATGTATATGTATGATCAAGAGGGTTTAAGCTATGGTTCGGATACGACCAGAGCCCCCATGTAGTCATAATTAAGGCATTGCGCCGATCAAGAGGTGTAGCTATGGTTCGAATACAACCAAGCCCCCAAGTGATTTCCCTAGTGCCCTTATGCCTATCAAGAGGTGTAACTATGGTTTGAACCCATAGCCCCCAAGTGATTTCCCTGGTGGCCTTACGCCAATCAAGAGGTGTAGCTATTGTTCAGATATGACCAAGCCCCCAAGTGATTTCCCTGGTGCCCTTATGCCTATCAAGAGGTGTGACTATGGTTCGGAGACGACCAGAGCCCCCAAATGATTTCCCTGGTGGCCTTAAGCCTACCAAGAGGTGTGACTATGGTTCGAACATAGCCCCCAAGTGATATTGTGAGCTGTGCTCAAGGGATACCCATGTTTGAGCTATGATGTGCAGCAGACTCTCTTTGGCCCCTTATGATAATATTGGCTTGATAGCCGGATTACCGAAATAACCAGAGCTGTGCTCTTATGATAATATTGACTTGATAGCCGGATCAAGAGGTGTAGCTATAGTTCGAATACGATCAAGCCCCCAAATGATACTATGAGTTGTGCTCAAGGGGTACCTATGTTTGAGTTGTGCTGTGCAACAAACTCTCTTTGGTCCCATTTATTTTTTCTGAGAGCTCAAACTTGTGAGAGATTATTCTTTTGAACCGAAAATTCTTCAACCGGCTACTGAGAGCTTCAAAGCTTTGTGGGAGATAGCTTTCCCTTGAGCCGGATTTTAAACCGGAATCCTTCTTTTTAAGCCGAAAATTGGCGGCTTTTAAATTTACACCAATATGGCGGTTTAAGATCTTGCATTAAATATCTTTGCAAGTCGGAGTCATTGTTTTTTAAAGAAAGCAACATGTAATATAAAAAATATATCGGATAAATTTCACCTGATATGTTAAGCCGGAATTTATCCGCCATGGAGCTTAATGATTACTTCACCGAAGCTGAGATTAATCTTGGGTGAGTCAGAGTAGTTTGGGTCGCAGGGCGGCATCTTGCGCACGTCCACTGAGCAGCTTTGTAGGAATGGGTGCGATTATGATATGCCGATATGGGTTGGTCTGCAAGGGCAGCAACTTGGGTGCTTTTATTGCGATATAACGTCAAGGACAAATTTCCGCGATATAACGTCATTTGGAAATAAATAATTGCCCTGCATACAAAAAAGATACAGACCAAAGTAATTATTTCTTTGACGAAAACAATATTGGGCTAATAAAATAGACAGATATCACCTGATTCTTTTTTATGACGGATCATCTGTCCGCAGATAATTTTTCAGTACTGTTACTGAATTCCCTTTGATCCATGCATTTATCCAAAGCATATTTGTGTTGATGTTGCTGATCTTCTTTTTCATTTGGTCTCCAGGTGGGTCGTAGTAGTACTAACTGATTTTGCTTCCCTGCATGTGTATGGGAGTCAAACATACATTCGGTTTGACCCTTCTCTCCTTTTATCGTGAGCTTCCTGTAGTAAACCGCCTGTAGCTCTTTCCTAGTCATGGGCTGTTTCCCTCTTCTTCTTCCTCTTTTTTTTCACCGGCTACATTATCCTTTCGTTTCCTTCTTTCCGGGTAGAGCAATCACAGGGGAAGCAAAGGTTCCTGCCCTGGCGTCCATGCCCATAAATTGAGCAAAGTCTTTTGTTCCTTGTTAGTGTACATGCCCGTAAATCATCACCGGGTCATGGGTCAATTCAATCAGCCGGTTCACAGCTATCGGGGAAGGAGCAGAGCTAGAGGCTGGCACACGCGGACAGGTCGCGATAGAAACGAACCCACCCAGCGCTTTATGATGGCGAACCGCAATGAGTGCGGTAGCAGAGTCAACCCGGCCGACGTCGGCGGAGTCAACGGGTGCCAGCGGAGGCGGGGCCGCGGTGGTCTTGGCGAGCGGGCGGGTAGAGCCGGGTTATAAAGCGGAGGCGCCCTGCTGACCCGGCAGCAATGGCGGCGACTGCTGTGGCGAGTGTGGCGCGGCCATGGGGTCAGGTACTGCGGTTTAGCATGCCGCGAACTCGGGCAATGAATCGTACAGTGCATCCATCCCCAGCTTCCGGGTCGTGGCTGGCGGCGCTGGATGAGTCACGGCGAACCCCGACTGAGGCGGCGGATCATCGGAGCAGTAGGCCCTGGCTCGAGCAGTGGCTCAGGTAGGGCAGAACCGGCACCGGCCGCGGGCAGCGGTGACCCGGCGGGGCAGCAGCTGAAGCGGGATGGGACAGCAGATCAGGCAGAGGTGACCCAGCGGGGCAGCAGCTGAAGCGGGCAGCGGTTATCCGGCAGAGCAGCAGCTGAAACGGCCGTCGGGGCGCGACGACCCGGAGGCGGGTCAGGCCAGGTGGGTGGCAGCTCGCAGCGGACCGCGCCGGCAGAGAGCGAAACAAGGCGACCCGATTGCGACATCTGGTATAGATGGAATGAGAGGCCAATGACGGTGACTCTGGGCCGGCTTGTGGTCAGAAAAGCGCACGCGTCAAACGGCTGAACACTGCCGTGGCGGAGATGGCTTGTTGGTGGCGGGGCAAACCATGGAAGCGACTTGAAAGCGTCGGCGGCTTGCAGGCCACGGCGAGCGGAAGCAGCATGGGGTCGGTTTGATCCGGAGGCCACGCGGTGAGGCGGAGCAGCTTGCTGCAGAGGCCGCCCAGGCGTGCTACGGTGACAGAGGCGGAGAAGGTGCGGCTGAATCGGCGGCAGGCTGCGACCCGAGGTGCAGCGAATGCCGGTGACTTCGATGCAACTTGAAAGCGGATGCAAGCCCGTGGGGCGGCTTCTCCGGCGGTTCAATAAACCACTGCTGAAACAACATTTCTTGAATTCAGGTAGATGAAGACAGACCCTAGCTGAGGCCGTGGAAGTGAGCAACGGGCGAGTCAACGGGACAGTAGGATGGCTCAAGCACGACTGCAGCCACGCGGCGGCGACTCAAGGCGACAGGGACAGTGACGGGTCGCGGAGCAAGGCGCGGCCCAGGGGCTCATGGCCAGGAATGGGGCCAGCGGGGCGCACACTGCCAAGGAGCGGAAAAAGAGACGTCGGACCGGTCAGCGTGCCGGCTCGACGGCTTGACGGATACCGCGGAAACGAGGCACGGGCGGCCTGCGGCGGCTCGGAGGTGCTCCGGCGAGCCCACGGTGGCGAGGCAGGATGGCGAAGCCATAGAGTCTGAATCAATCCCCGTGTCCACGTGACTTCATCTGGGTCGTTGTCAGTTTGACCATCCCCCATCCGTGTTCTTGTCTTGGACGGAGACAGAAGGTGACCCAGCAGCACGGTGGTTCAAAAGTACAGCGGCGGCAACGTGAGGACCCAGGCCGGCAATCGAAAGCATGACGGCTCGGATGCAGCCTCGGGTGTGATGGCAGTGACCCGGTGTGGGGAGACAACGGAGGTGGAGGCCGCAGAGGTCCGGGGCGGCCCGGCACCGGTCTGGTGGCGGCTTGAAGTGGCAGAAAAGGCGCAAGGCCAGCTTGAGGATGAAGAAGCAACGCGCGGCAACAGAGGCTGAGGCGGACAGCAGCTCACAGGGTTCGACGGTCAGTAGCTCAACGCGGTGGCTGGCGTTCCGGCGAACGGACAGTGAGGAATTTCGTAACAACCGCTTCTCCATGAGGAATTTCGTAAGCTTAACCTTCACATTGTTCCTCAAGGATTTCTTTCCACCTTGGTGGCGAAACCTACTCTTGTGGATCAAATCATCGCCGCCCAGAAGCGAGATAAGGGAATATCTAAAATCAAGGAGAACATTGCTAGCGGAGGTGCTAGTTGTTTCTCCACAAATGGTCATGGTGTTGTGTACTTTGAGAACCGTTTAGTGGTTCCCAAGAACCAGCATCTACGGCAGTTGATCCTTAAGGAGGCTCATGAATCTCCTCTCACCATTCATCCCGATAGTACTAAGATGTATCAGGACCTACGCCAGAGGTTCTGGTGGACTAGGATGAAGAGAGAAATTGCTCAGTATATTGCTAATTGCGACGTCTGTCGTCGTGTAAAAGCAGAGCATCAACGGCCTGCTGGCACCCTTCAACCTTTAGCTATTCCTGAATGGAAATGGGATAAAATTGGTATGGATTTCATTACCGGTTTTCCCAGGACCAAGAGAGGGAATAATGCTATCTTTGTCGTTGTCGATCGTCTTTCCAAAGTGGCCCATTTCTTACCTGTTCGTGAGAGTATAACCGCTAGTCAGCTGGCAGACCTATACATCTCCCGAATAGTGTCTCTCCATGGTGTTGCTTTGGAAATCAACTCGGATCGAGGAAGTCTTTTCACCTCTCGATTTTGGGAAAGTTTCCAAAATGCTATGGGAACCCGTCTCTCCTTTAGCACCGCTTTCCACCCTCAGTCGAGTGGTCAAGTGGAACGCGTCAACCAGATTCTAGAAGACATGCTTCGAGCCTCTGTTATCTCATTCGGAATGGATTGGTAGAAGTGCCTTCCATTCGCCGAATTCGCTTACAACAACAGCTATCAATCTAGCTTGGGTAAAGCCCCTTTTGAAGTTCTCTATGGACGACGGTGTCGAACACCCCTTAACTGGTCAGAGACCGGGGAAAGACAATTCTTTGGCCCGGATATGATTCAAGAAGCAGAAGAGCAAGTTCGCATCGTTCGTGAAAAGTTGAAAACAGCCCAATCTCATCAAAAGAGTCAATATGACCGAAAACATAAGGCTATGACTTTCGAGGTTGACGAGAAGGCTTATCTTCGGGTCACCCCTCTGAAGGGAACCCATCGTTTCGGTATCAAAGGCAAATTGGCTCCTTGTTACATTGGACCTTTTCGCATTCTCGCCAAACGAGGAGAAGTTGCCTACCAGTTGGAACTACCTCCGCACCTCTCCAGAGTCCACGATGTCTTCCACGTTTCTCAACTCAGGCGTTGCTTCTCGGATCCTATCTGTGGAGTGGACTATGAAACGCTTGATCTCCAAGATAATCTTACGTATCGAGAGTACCCCATTCGTATCCTCGATCAGGCCGAGCGTACCACTCGACGTCATAATATCAAGTTTCTCAAAGTACAATGGTCGCACCATTCTGAGGATGAAGCAACTTGGGAAAGGGAGGATCATCTTCGACTTGAGTATCCCGCCTTCTTTCCGGAGGAACCCAAATCTCGGGACGAGATTCTTTTGAGTGGGGGTGAGTTGTCACACCCTAGCTAGCCATGCATTAGAGTGATGCATCATGTTTACTCTTTCATCAGAAACTTGAAATGGGGATGACAGAACCCCCAGTCACCTCTGAAACCAATTAGGGTTTACTAAAAACTTTTTCAATGAACCTGAAATGCCCTTCTAAAATGCCCATCATTTTTGTCTTGGTTCAGAACCTCTGCCAAAAGTGGTGCACATTTTCCTAGGCCATCCTAGGGTTTTGAATTAAATCATAAGTATTTGAATTTGGGCATTTAAAATTATATAAAATATTTAAATGCTCAAATAACTCCAAACTAAAATGTTTCATGTTGGAAATAATCCAACTATGAACCAGGAGTAGTTTGGTTAATTTAGGAGTAGCCTAAGTATTTTATTTAATTCAACAAGTGGCAGAAGTATTATTAAAAACAGAAAACAGAAAAAAATGGGAAAAGGCTTACCTATCGCCCAGCACCGGCCCACCTGCCGGCCCAGCCCAGCACCGCGCCAGCGAGCTGCTTGCCGGCCAGGCAGGCAGGCAGGTGCTCGACGGCGAGCACCGCATGGGTGCCACGCACCTGCTCGCCGCCTCGCCGCCTCCCTCGCCCGGCTAACGCCGTGAATCGGCCTCCCTCTCTCCCCCGAACCCCCCAGACACCCCCTCTCCTCTCCAGCTCCTCCCCCTCGCACGCCCCAGCCATGGCCGACGCCATCGCCGCCACCCCCTGCTGTAGCCACGCCCTCCGTCCACCCCACGCCGTGCCACAGTGTCTAGGAGCTCCGCCGCCGTCCACTTCATCGAGCTAGCCGAGCCCCGTGTGCTCGTGCGGCCCGAGACCACCGCACCGACCTCGCCCGAGCTCGCCGTCGCCGGAGATCCCCTTCAACGCCGTCGCCGCCTCAGCTCGTCCCCGACCCCGCCGGTGGCCTCTACGGGAGCACTGTGAGCCTAGCTACCTCTCCGACCCTCTCTCTCTCATTTCCAAGCCGTGTAGCCACCGCACGAGGATCACACGCCCGCACCGCCGCGGATCTCGTCGCCGACGTGCTTCCGGCCACCCTCCGGCCACGAGCTGGTGTCCATCTTACTCACCGAGCTCCGCAGCACCTAGCTAGCCACTCCCCGAGCCTCACCGACCCCTCTAGCACCAAGATCATCTTCGGCCGAACCCCGGTGGCCGCCAAAGTCGTCGCCGGCGCCAACTCCGGCCACCCCGACCCCAACGGACTCCACCAAGAGCTGCAGCTTGTCCTCAGCTCCACTCCGGTGGTCTCCGCGACCCATTTGGTGGCCGAAATGGCCAAAACCACTCCCGCCGCCGCGTCGGGCTCGCCGGCGGCTAAACGCCGGTGCCGCTGGCATTGACTTTGACCACGGGTGGGCCCTGGTTGACTCCCCTGAGTCAATGACAGGTGGGGCCCAGCCCTGTTAATTAAACAGGTTTAGTTTTAATTAAACTTTAATTAAAATAATCACCCTGACATGCGGGACCCACTGTCAGGTTTGACCCTGACGTGTTCCGTTGACCTGCTGACGTCACACTGACGTCAGGCTGACGCAATAATGATTTTCTGGAATTATTCTAATATAGGAAATTCCAGAATATAATTTAAACTTCAAAAATTCATAACTTTTATTCTGTAACTCCAAATCAGACAAATTATATATGAAAAATGATCAGAAAATTCCAATCTATCCATCTGTACTATTTTCATGCATGACTAAACAAGTTAACCTGATGTTTAATGCAGAACAAGAAAAGGCACCTTAAAAGGCCATGTTTGAGTTTGAAATTTGAATCTTTGATTCAAATTGGTTCAAACCCTTCTGGTTTTAGTTGCATTAGCCCAACACACTCATATTGCCAGGTTTCATGCATGCATCATATTGTTGCACATTGTTTGGTAATGGTTGTGTATCGGTGTCCCTTGCAACAGGTTCTGTCCCCGAGGAGTACCGTGATTACCCTAACGAAGAACCGTATCAGTGCATCGAACCATCAGGCAAGCAACCAGCCATTTGATCATATCGATACAATCCCATGTTCTCGCTCCTGCTCTCTTTTACTGCATTAAGACAACGCGTTTCAAACTGCTGTGTGCTACGGTAGTTGAACCCACTTCCTCTGCATGACCTGTCATTGCCACAGTAACTAGATGAAACCCACTAGCATGTGTAGGAGTTGATTGAGCCATATGTATGTGTTGTTCCTACCTTGCTATGCCTGCTATGCTTAGAGTCGTGTCAGGTCTGGTTCATCTGGGTGATGGGCTAGAGTGAAATGATTATGTTGGTAATGAGAGTGGTGTGGTGAACACGATTTGGTAAAGGTGTCGATGAGAGGCCATGTAGGAGTACATGCTGGGTTGTTTCATTGAAGCCGACCTTAAGCACTGAGATCTGTATGTGTGATTTAAGTTACAGCTACTACCATGCATTGGGCCCTGAAATATGACCCCGCTCGACTTCTTATTCACCCTAGCTCTCTGTCCAGGAGTTGCAAGTAGTTTCTGGTGTTTGTAGCCTACTGGAGGCCGTGGACAGCGCTGACCGTAGGGGTGGGCTGTGATGCGGTAGGTACGTGGCCGGGTGTACCGAATACCGTTAGGTATCTCGGGAACCCTGTTCACATCGTTCGGGGCCGTATGGGAAACCTCGGCCGGACTCCCTGCGGATGGAACCTGGATAGGCGATAAACCTGGACTAGAGGCTTAAGTGTTTAGGTAGGTCGTGGTCTACACCCACGTCGGCTTTCGCTTGAAGTCTGCCGAGCACATGTCGTGTGCAGACGCTAAGTGGTGGAAACATGTATGAAGAAGTACACCCCTGCAGGGTTATCATGATCTATTCGAATAGCCGCGTCCACGGTAAAGGACTACTTGGTTGCCTATACAGTTCATAGACAAGTAAATGGAAACTACTAAAAGCCTCAAGATAAGTGTGAGTGCCGAGGATGGCTCTTCCGTAGGAAGACGGAGGTGGATCCTCGGTGGTGTATTGAAGTGGTGAGTAGTGGACTCGTGTGCGAAAAACCAATTCAAGTTGGAGTCTCATAGGTTAGCCTAGCCAAGAGTCAAAGCTGGCTTGCTGCAATAACTCCACCAACCCTTCTTGATAATATGCATGTATGTAGGATCTGATGTAAGTCTTGCTGAGTACCTTTGTACTCATGTTGCTATAATTTACATTTTACAGAAGACGCTGCAACCCCTTCTGATGGGTTCTACGTAGACGTTGACATCAACGAGTAGGCTAAAGGCCCAGGTGGAGATCCTGAGCTTGTGAAGGACCATGTAGTATAGCTAGGCTTTCCAAGCCTCTTTTATTTTACTAGTTGTCTGTACTCAGACAAGTTACTTCCGCTGCTGGCTTGTATGACTGTATGACTTGAATGCTGGGTCGCGAGACCCGTACCTTTGTGTATGTTATGTATGGCTCCCTGAGCCTTAAATAAAGTACTTGTGTCGTAGAGTCATGTTGTGATGCTTCGTTGTATTTGCACATATCGAGCATATTGTGTGTATGATTGAAATGCTTGGTATGTGTGGGATCTGACTATCTAGTTGTTTATCTTTAGTAGCCTCTCTTACCGGGAAATGTCTCCTAGTGTTACCGCTGAGCCATGGTAGCTTGCTACTGCTCTGGAACACTTAGGCTGGCCGGCATGTGTCCTTCTTCGTTCCTGTGTCTGTCCCTTCGGGGAAATGTCATGCATTGAGTATCGGAGTCCTGTTAGCCCGCTACAGCCCGGTTTACCGGAGTCCTGCTAGCCCAGTGCTACAGCCCGGACCCACTTGCTGATGACCGACACGTTCGAAGCTGGGTCATGGATGCCTGTCCCTGTAAGTCTGCGCCACTTTGGGTTTACGACTAGTCATGTCAGCCCGGGCTCCTTATCATATGGATGCTAGCGGCACTATCATATACGTGAGCCAAAAGGCGCAAACGGTCCCGGGCAAAGGTAAGGCGACACCCGTGGGGATACCGTGCATGAGGCCGCAAAGTGATATGAGGTGTTACCGGCTAGATCGATCTGACATCGAGTCGGGGTCCTGACAGCGTTGGCATCAGAGCCGGATTGCCTGTAGGTTCTCCAAGCCAAACTGGTCGATGTTGAGTCTAGAAATTCTTTAGTTATATGTAGGGGAATTGTTTGTGGGTTGGAACGTAAGGCTCTTTTTACTCCTTTATCTTATGACATCCTGATCTGAGTCAGTCTATTCTTCCACCGGGGGTTAAGGAATTAGGATCTATTCTCTCTATTAGGATCACGTGTTACTAATCAGTAGTACCTTATAAGTTTGATGAATACAAGCCTAGTTTAGTTCTACTACCACGTCATGTTGCTAGGATGGATTCAGAACTTGATATGATGATGTTGAGTGTGTATGTAATCCTTTGTCAAATGTCTCAAAATCCTTCTTGAGAATTTACAGCTGTTATGCTGCCGAAATTTTGCTAGAAATTCTAATGCCTTTGCATTATGATTGTGCTTTCAGATGGCCACTCGCGACCTTAATCAAGTGGTTCGCCTGACTCGATGCCTAGATGTACCCGGCCATACTTCCATGTTGGTCGAAGAGCAATTCCGAGACTTTAATCAAAGCCAGTATCTCTGCACTGTCAGGATATTTCCATCTTATCCTGGATCCACCGAGCCCCTTCACTGCTCCTATGGACTCGGGGTTACTATTGAGATGGCCGTGCAGGACGCCGCCTACTCTATGATGACCATCATGCGGGTCAGATCTGGTCTATTTCGGGACTCTGATTTCCGGTATATGCCAGGATCACTTCCGGGAGCACAAGGGTATCTCCAAGATATCTATGCTGACCCCACCCAGGAGGATTCACGGACTCGCACTACTGCTGAGATGCTCGAGGATAAGGACCGTGAAAATCGGGCCTTGAGGTTAGAGCTCTTCAATACCCGTGCTGACCACTGGGCCACATTGACTCGGTTTGCACCGGCGGTGCAAGCTGGATATTCGGATATGCGCGATCTCTATCCTGTGAGATCTGCTCTGCCAGACGTGATGGGTTGGCGTGATGTAGGAGGCATCACCCCACCTCGCGGTTCCCGCAGGCCACCGTCTGTTGGTCCAAGACCTCATCCTAGTCCCTATGGTCCACAAGCTCCGCGAGATCGTCTGTTTCCGGATGATCATGTTGAGCTTCCAGGCTATGGAGGTGAATTCTACGAGGACTACTACGGATCGGTCTGAGTTAGTGGTAGTATCACTAGTTAGCACTATCTGTGTCGTCTATCGTCCCGCGTGACTCATGGGATATGACCTAGTTTGTACTCTTTCCGGAGATGTAGAAAAATAATGTATAGGAGCTTGGGATACCTCCGATGAGATGTAATCCTCTTTTCACCGTAATAGTACTTTGTTTGGTCTTGTACTAAACCCTGTATGGTGTGTATGACGATGGAATAAAGAAGCAGTTTATGTATCTACCATGTCATATGGATGATCATCTTGCATTTCGAGTTATTCCTTACATCTTGTATCCTATGTCGGAATTTTATCATTCTGACTAAATCATTGTCTTGTTTACCTAGGATGGTCAACACGCGCACTAACCCTGCTCCTCAAGAGCAGGCCGAAGGCAGTGAAGTCAGGGATGCAAATCTGCCTCATCCTCCTTCCCTAGCCGAGGTTATGATGGAAGCTGAGAGAAACAAGCGGGAGACCAACCGTTTGTTGGAGCGTATTGAACAGAACACAGCACACCATCAGAGGACTAACGTGGTGTCACTCAGTGATTTTATCAAATTACATCCACCCACGTTCCACCACTCCGTCGAGCCTCTCGACACTGATGACTGGCTTCACAGTATCTCTCACAAGCTGCGTTCCGCGCTAGTAGCTGAGGCTGACAAGGTCATCTTTGCTGCATATCATCTTGAAGGCCCCGCCAGTCTATGGTGGGAGAATTATGGAGCTATGCGCCCAGCGGGCCATGTCACTACTTGGGCCGAATTCAGTGAGGCTTTCCGTGAACATCACATTTCGGAGGGTCTCATGGACCGTAAACGTGAGGAATTTTGTAATTTCACCCAAGGCCGACTCTCTGTAGATGCTTACAGCAGGGAGTTTGGTAACCTCGCACGATATGCGACTGAGGAAGTTTCTACGGATGCCAAGAAGCAAGCAAGGTTCCGTAAGGGACTTAGTCCTGAGCTTCGCCGCGACCTCCGTCTGCATGAGTGCACATCTTTTCAGAAACTTGTTAACAAAGCCATCAGTGCTGAAACTGGTCAGACTGATTATGACGCAACACGCAAGCATGGCCGTGACATGGGTTCCTCATCCGGTGCTGGTCCTCAGAAGCGCCGCGTGTGGGTGCCCAACACCGCCCTGCCACCCAGGTTCACACCGAGGCCATCTTTCCAGGCGCCTCGCCCTGTTCAACAGTCTGCTCCAGCCAAGCCCTATGGGGGTCCAACCAACAATGCTCCTCCACGTACCAGTTCCGTGACTTGTTTCAAGTGTGGGGAATCTGGCCACTATATGCGTGAGTGTCCCCAGACCAACCCCAACCAATCTGCTAAAGCTGTTGGCCGTGGCAAGCCGACAGGGAAAGTGTTCCACGCCAAGCCGGCCACCGCCTCACATGGCCATGTCAACTGTATCTCTGCCGAAGAAGCTCAAGAAGATCCCAACGTCGTTCTCGGTACGCTCCTTGTTAATTGCCACCCGGCATCTGTTCTTTTCGATACAGGAGCCTCTCATTCATTTATATCCGAGAACTATGCTCGTTTGCATAACACCGCATTCTGTAACATGCCATCCACTATGGAAATTTCTACTCCCGGTTCTAGATGGCAGACCTCCAGGGTAAGTTATGGAAATGAAATCCAAGTCGATAGACTTGTTTTCCTTGCATCTTTAATAGCTCTCAAATTTTCAGATATTAATATCATTTTGGGTATGGACTGGATGTCAGCTCATCATGCCAAAATTGATTGCTTCTCTAGGACTGTTCAACTCACTCACCCTTCGGGCAAGATAGTCAATGTCTTGACCCGATTAGCCAAGCGACAATTATATTCTCTTAACGCCAGCCCTTTGCCAGACCTTGAGGACGTTCCGGTAGTCCTTGACTTTCCGGATGTCTTCCCAGAGGAATTGCCAGGTGTTCCACCTGACAGGGATGTTGAGTTCGTAATAGACCTCATTCCAGGAACCGTTCCGATTGCTAGAAGACCCTATAAGATGGCACCACTAGAACTAGCCGAGCTTAAGAAACAACTCGATGAGTCCTTGAAAAAGGGTTTCATCCGACCTAGTTCATCTCCGTGGGCTTGCCCCGTCCTCTTCGTCAAGAAGAAGGATGGTACGGACCGGATGGTTGTAGATTATCGACCTGTCAATTTGGTCACAATCAAGAACAAATATCCTCTTCCCAGGATCAACGACCTGTATGATCAGCTCGCTGGATCCTCAGTCTTCTCCAAGATGGATTTGAGGTTGGGCTACCATCAAATCAAAATCAGAAACGGGGACATCCCTAAAACGGCCTTTGTTACTCGTTATGGCCAATACGAGTACACCGTCATGTCCTTCGGTTTAACCAACGCTCCAGCTACCTTTTCTCGGTTAATGAACTCAATCTTCATGGAGTATTTGGATAAATTCGTCGTAGTTTATCTCGATGATATACTCATCTACTCTAAGAACGAGGAAGAACATGCCGAACATCTAAGGCTAGTGTTGAAGAAACTTCGAGAGCATCGCCTTTATGCCAAGTTTTCCAAATGTGAATTCTGGTTGTCGGAAGTGACCTATCTGGGTCATGTAATATCTGGTAAAGGTATTGCTGTTAACCCTGAACGAGTTCAAGCGGTCCTTAATTGGACTCCACCTGAATCGGTCAAGCAAGTTCGGAGTTTTCTGGGCCTAGCGAGCTATTGCCGTCGCTTTGTCGAGAACTTCTCCAAAGTTGCCAAACCTCTAACCGAACTCCTCAAGAAAGATAAGAAGTTCGAATGGACTCCACAATGTGAGCACAGCTTTCAGGAACTGAAAAGACGTCTGACTTCTGCTCCCGTACTGGTACCGCCAGACTTCTCCAAGGACTTTGTTATCTACTGCGACGCCTCGCGACAAGGACTAGGTTGCATTCTCATGCAAGATCGACACGTAATTGCCTACGCTTCACGGCAATTGCACCCACATGAGGAGAACTACCCTACTCATGATCTAGAGCTAGCAGTCGTAGTCTATGCACTCAAGACCTGGCGACATTACCTCCTCGGTAACCGTTGCGAAATATTCACTGATCACCAAAGTCTGAAGTACATCTTCACCCAACCGGATTTGAATCTCAGGCAAAGACGTTGGGTCGAGTTGATCACAGATTTCGACTTAGGAATAACTTACACCCCAGGGAAAGCCAACGTCATGGCTGATGCACTAAGTCATAAATCTTATTGTAACAACCTGATGTTACAACAAAGTCAACCGCTTCTCCATGAGGAATTTCGTAAGCTTAACCTTCACATTGTTCCTCAAGGATTTCTTTCCACCTTGGTGGCGAAACCTACTCTTGCGGATCAAATCATCGCCGCCCAGAAGCGAGATAAGGGAATATCTAAAATCAAGGAGAACATTGCTAGCGGAGGTGCTAGTTGTTTCTCCACAAATGATCATGGTGTTGTGTACTTTGAGAACCGTTTAGTGGTTCCCAAGAACCAGCATCTACGGCAGTTGATCCTTAAGGAGGCTCATGAATCTCCTCTCACCATTCATCCCGGTAGTACTAAGATGTATCAGGACCTACGCCAGAGGTTCCGGTGGACTAGGATGAAGAGAGAAATTGCTCAGTATATTGCTAATTGCGACGTCTGTCGTCGTGTAAAAGCAGAGCATCAACGGCCTGCTGGCACCCTTCAACCTTTAGCTATTCCTGAATGGAAATGGGATAAAATTGGTATGGATTTCATTACCGGTTTTCCCAGGACCAAGAGAGGGAATAATGCTATCTTTGTCGTTGTCGATCGTCTTTCCAAAGTGGCCCATTTCTTACCTGTTCGTGAGAGTATAACCGCTAGTCAGCTGGCAGACCTATACATCTCCCGAATAGTGTCTCTCCATGGTGTTCCTTTGGAAATCAACTCGGATCGAGGAAGTCTTTTCACCTCTCGATTTTGGGAAAGTTTCCAAAATGCTATGGGAACCCGTCTCTCCTTTAGCACCGCTTTCCACCCTCAGTCGAGTGGTCAAGTGGAACGCGTCAACCAGATTCTAGAAGACATGCTTCAAGCCTCTGTTATCTCATTCGGAATGGATTGGGAGAAGTGCCTTCCATTCGCCGAATTCGCTTACAACAACATCTATCAATCTAGCTTGGGTAAAGCCCCTTTTAAAGTTCTCTATGGACGACGGTGTCGAACACCCCTTAACTGGTCAGAGACCAGGGAAAGACAATTCTTTGGCCCGGATATGAATCAAGAAGCAGAAGAGCAAGTTCGCATCGTTCGTGAAAAGTTGAAAACAGCCCAATCTCGTCAAAAGAGTCAATATGACCGAAAACATAAGGCTATGACTTTCGAGGTTGACGAGAAGGCTTATCTTCGGGTCACCCCTCTGAAGGGAACCCATCGTTTCGGTATCAAAGGCAAATTGGCTCCTCGTTACATTGGACCTTTTCGCATTCTCGCCAAACGAGGAGAAGTTGCCTACCAGTTGGAACTACCTCCGCACCTCTCCAGAGTCCATGATGTCTTCCACGTTTCTCAACTCAGGCGTTGCTTCTCGGATCCTATCTGTGGAGTGGACTACGAAACGCTTGATCTCCAAGATAATCTTACGTATCGAGAGTACCCCATTCGTATCCTCGATCAGGCCGAGAGTACCACTCGACGTCATAATATCAAGTTTCTCAAAGTACAATGATCGCACCATTCTGAGGATGAAGCAACTTGGGAAAGGGAGGATCGTCTTCGACTTGAGTATCCCGCCTTCTTTCCGGAGGAACCCAAATCTTGGGACGAGATTCTTTTGAGTGGGGGTGAGTTGTCACACCCTAGCTAGCCATGCATTAGAGTGATGCATCATGTTTACTCTTTCATCAGAAACTTGAAATGGGGATGACAGAACCCCCAGTCACCTCTGAAACCAATTAGGGTTTACTAAAAACTTTTTCAATGAACCTGAAATGCCCTTCTAAAATGCCCATCATTTTTGTCTTGGTTCAGAACCTCTGCCAAAAGTGGTGCACATTTTCCTAGGCCATCCTAGGGTTTTGAATTAAATCATAAGTATTTGAATTTGGGCATTTAAAATTATATAAAACATTTAAATGCTCAAATAACTCCAAACTAAAATGTTTCATGTTGGAAATAATCCAACTATGGACCAGGAGTAGTTTGGTGATTTTAGGAGTAGCCTAAGTATTTTATTTAATTCAACAAGTGGCAGAAGTATTATTAAAAACAGAAAACAGAAAAAAATGGGAAAAGGCTTACCTGTCGCCCAGCACCGGCCCACCTGCCGGCCCAGCCCAGCACCGCGCCAGCGAGCTACTTGCCGGCCAGGCAGGCAGGCAGGTGCTCGACGGCGAGCACCGCATGGGTGCCACGCACCTGCTCGCCGCCTCGCCGCCTCCCTCGCCCGGCTAACGCCGTGAATCGGCCTCCCTCTCTCCCCCGAACCCCCCAGACACCCCCTCTCCTCTCCAGCTCCTCCCCCTCGCACGCCCCAGCCATGGCCGACGCCATCGCCGCCACCCCCTCGCTGTAGCCACGCCCTCCGTCCACCCTACGCCGTGCCACCGTGTCCAGGAGCTCCGCTGCCGTCCACTTCATCGAGCTAGCCGAGCCCCGTGTGCTCGTGCGGCCCGAGACCACCGCACCGACCTCGCCCGAGCTCGCCGTCGCCGGAGATCCCCTTCAACGCCGTCGCCGCCTCAGCTTGTCCCCGACCCGCCGGTGGCCTCTACGGGAGCACTGTGAGCCTAGCTACTCTCCGACCCTCTCTCTCTCATTTCCGAGCCGTGTAGCCACCGCACGAGGATCACACGCCCGCACCGCCACGGATCTCGTCGCCGACGTGCTTCCGGCCACCCTCCGGCCACGAGCTGGTGTCCATCTTACTCACCGAGCTCCGCAGCACCTAGCTAGCCACTCCCCGAGCCTCACCGACCCCTCTAGCACCAAGTTCATCTTCGGCCGAACCCCGGTGGCCGCCAAAGTCGTCGCCGGCGCCAACTCCGGCCACCCCGACCCCAACGGACTCCACCAAGAGCTGCGGCTTGTCCTCAGCTCCACTCCGGTGGTCTCCGCGACCCATTTGGTGGCCGAAATGGCCAAAACCACTCCCGCCGCCGCGTCGGGCTCGCCGGTGGCTAAACGCCGGCGCCGCTGGCATTGACTTTGACCACGGGTGGGCCCTGGTTGACTCCCCTGAGTCAATGACAGGTGGGGCCCAGCCCTGTTAATTAAACAGGTTTAGTTTTAATTAAACTTTAATTAAAATAATCACCCTGACATGCGGGACCCACTGTCAGGTTTGACCCTGACGTGTTCCGTTGACCTGCTGACGTCACACTGACGTCAGGCTGACGCAATAATGATTTTCTGGAATTATTCTAATATAGGAAATTCCAGAATATAATTTAAACTTCAAAAATTCATAACTTTTATTCTGTAACTCCAAATCAGACAAATTATATATGAAAAATGATCAGAAAAATCCAATCTATCCATCTGTACTATTTTCATGCATGACTAAACAAGTTAACCTGATGTTTAATGCAGAACAAGAAAAGGCACCTTAAAAGGCCATGTTTGAGTTTGAAATTTGAATCTTTGATTCAAATTGGTTCAAACCCTTCTGGTTTTAGTTGCATTAGCCCAACACACTCATATTGCCAGGTTTCATGCATGCATCATATTGTTGCACATTGTTTGGTAATGGTTGTGTATCGGTGTCCCTTGCAACAGGTTCTGTCCCCGAGGAGTACCGTGATTACCCTAACGAAGAACCGTATCAGTGCATCGAACCATCAGGCAAGCAACCAGCCATTTGATCATATCGATACAATCCCATGTTCTCGCTCCTGCTCTCTTTTACTGCATTAAGACAACGCGTTTCAAACTGCTGTGTGCTACGGTAGTTGAACCCACTTCCTCTGCATGACCTGTCATTGCCACAGTAACTAGATGAAACCCACTAGCATGTGTAGGAGTTGATTGAGCCATATGTATGTGTTGTTCCTACCTTGCTATGCCTGCTATGCTTAGAGTCGTGTCAGGTCTGGTTCATCTGGGTGATGGGCTAGAGTGAAATGATTATGTCGGTAATGAGAGTGGTGTGGTGAACACGATTTGGTAAAGGTGTCGATGAGAGGCCATGTAGGAGTACATGGTGGGTTGTTTCATTGAAGCCGACCTTAAGCACTGAGATCTGTATGTGTGATTTAAGTTACAGCTACTACCATGCATTGGGCCCTGAAATATGACCCCGCTCGACTTCTTATTCACCCTAGCTCTCTGTCCAGGAGTTGTAAGTAGTTTCTGGTGTTTGTAGCCTACTAGAGGCCGTGAACAGCGCTGACCGTAGGGGTGGGCTGTGATGCGGTAGGTACGTGGCCGGGTGTACCGAATACCGTTAGGTATCTCGGGAACCCTGTTCACATCGTTCGGGGCCGTATGGGAAACCTCGGCCGGACTCCCTGCGGATGGAACCTGGATAGGCGATAAACCTGGACTAGAGGCTTAAGTGTTTAGGTAGGTCGTGGTCTACACCCACGTCGGCTTTCGCTTGAAGTCTGCCGAGCACATGTCGTGTGCAGACGCTAAGTGGTGGAAACATGTATGAAGAAGTACACCCCTGCAGGGTTATCATGATCTATTCGAATAGCCGCGTCCACGGTAAAGGACTACTTGGTTGCCTATACAGTTCATAGACAAGTAAATGGAAACTACTAAAAGCCTCAAGATAAGTGTGAGTGCCGAGGATGGCTCTTCCGTAGGAAGACGGAGGTGGATCCTCGGTGGTGTATTGAAGTGGTGAGTAGTGGACTCGTGTGCGAAAAACCAATTCAAGTTGGAGTCTCGTAGGTTAGCCTAGCCAAGAGTCAAAGCTGGCTTGCTGCAATAACTCCACCAACCCTTCTTGATAATATGCATGTATGTAGGATCTGATGTAAGTCTTGCTGAGTACCTTTGTACTCATGTTGCTATAATTTACATTTTACAGAAGACGCTGCAACCCCTTCTGATGGGTTCTACGTAGACGTTGACATCAACGAGTGGGCTAAAGGCCCAGGTGGAGATCCTGAGCTTGTGAAGGACCATGTAGTATAGCTAGGCTTTCCAAGCCTCTTTTATTTTACTAGTTGTCTGTACTCAGACAAGTTACTTCCGCTGCTGGCTTGTATGACTGTATGACTTGAATGCTGGGTCGCGAGACCCGTACCTTTGTGTATGTTATGTATGGCTCCCTGAGCCTTAAATAAAGTACTTGTGTCGTAGAGTCATGTTGTGATGCTTCGTTGTATTTGCACATATCGAGCATATTGTGTGTATGATTGAAATGCTTGGTATGTGTGGGATCTGACTATCTAGTTGTTTATCTTTAGTAGCCTCTCTTACCGGGAAATGTCTCCTAGTGTTACCGCTGAGCCATGGTAGCTTGCTACTGCTCTAGAACACTTAGGCTGGCCGGCATGTGTCCTTCTTCGTTCCTGTGTCCGTCCCTTCGGGGAAATGTCACGCATTGAGTACCGGAGTCCTGTTAGCCCGCTACAGCCCGGTTACCGGAGTCCTGCTAGCCCAGTGCTACAGCCCGGACCCACTTGCTGATGACCGACACGTTCGAAGCTGGGTCATGGATGCCTGTCCCTGTAAGTCTGCGCCACTTTGGGTTTACGACTAGTCATGTCAGCCCGGGCTCCTTATCATATGGATGCTAGCGACACTATCATATACGTGAGCCAAAAGGCGCAAACGGTCCCGGGCAAAGGTAAGGCGACACCCGTGGGGATACCATGCGTGAGGCCGCAAAGTGATATGAGGTGTTACCGGCTAGATCGATGTGACATCGAGTCGGGGTCCTGACACGTGGCATCGGTCAAATCTAGATTTGTTGCCGAAGAATCAAACAGCTGCATTACACTTGACGTTTCCCCACGGGTTCCAGCTTGGAATAGAAGCAGCAGCAGCGCCGGTACACAGGACGACGCGTATGTACCCACGCTGATATAGTAACACCTGACCTCGGTTGATATCCTAGCGATTTCGTATAGCATGCCGCTCCTCCTGTACCGCCTCAGATTTGGACGGTTGTATGTTTTGCAGCACCGAAAAACTGGATTGCCTCGGATTTAGACTCCACATGCCGTACCCTCGACGGTTTTGATGATTTTTTGGGACGGCAGCTGCACGCGATGTAACCCTAATCACATTGACTTAAACCTCATGCTGCTGGCTCCATCACAATTTTGACCAGAAGCAACGAATTTGCCAGTCTCTCCCAAAATTATCCCATGCCGGTTTATCCCGCGGGATCGTTTGGTCCTGGCTTTTCTTCATCCGACAAAATCGCGAGCTTCTCAATCCCTGAAAGATAGCCCTCCAAGAACTCAACACCGTCGTGTAGCTGCCGCCCCACGATGGGCGCCAACTGTCGTGGAAATATCACGGCAGATGTCCTAGTGTGAGGACTTAGTCGTGAGGCCAATGCATATATGTGGTAGCTTGAGAGGGGTTGAGTGGAATCGAGAGAGGCAACACAAGACAAGGATTTAGACAGCTTCGGGCCCCGGGAAAATATCATCCGGTAACAACCCTGCGTGTTGTTTGTGGCTAGGTCTTATTATCATCACGAGGAAGTCGCCATAAACCGGCTCTCCCAGTTATCCCTAACCCTTAAGATTGTTTCCTCTTACTTGTCCCTCTTTGGGGAGCCCTGCCCCTCCTTATATAAGTTGAAGGGGCGGGTTACATGTAGAGTCCAACTCGTACTTAAGATTTAACTATTATGACTTCTCTTCATGGGCTTCTTAACATCTTGGGCTTCAAAACGTCTCGGGCTTCATAACGTCTTGGGCTTCATAACCCCTCGCAACCCAGTTATCACTGTCTGCTGGTTTATGACTGATGTGGGTTTATGATGGTCTGCCTGTTTATGACTGGTGCCGGTTTATGATGGTCTGCCGGGTTATGACTCGTGTTGAGTTATCATCTGACTTAACTCCTATCGGGTTATCATCTGACTTAGCTCCTGCCAGTTTATCATCTGACTTAACTCCTGTCGGGTTATCATCTGACTTAGCTCCTGTTGGTTTATGATCTGACTTAACTCCTGTCGGGTTATCATATGACTTATCACCTGACTTAACTGTCAGCCGGTTTATCAACCTTCCGGTTTACCGTCTGGGTTAACTGTCTGTCTTAACCATCTGTCTTAACTGTCATACGGTGTACTAAGTCCCAGCCGGGTTATGACTCCGGCCGGGACATACCGCGGGGTATATACCCCCGACAGCCCCCAGGCGATTTTTTAGCGCTGGCGGGCGAAAATTGGCCCAGTTGCGCCCCTAGGAGTCCGTTTTTTGCGGGGTTGGGCCGAAACAATAGTCGGCACTCCCGAGCCGAACCCATCGCGCTGGGGGCACCGGCACAAGCGAAAAGGGGCGTGGGACCGCTCCATCGGCGAGAGGAGGGCCTTTTCCTGATGTTTCTTCCCGCTTTCCCCCCTCGGCTTCCCTCTCATTCTCTCCATTCCTCCCGCCAATCTCCTCCTCCCGTCCCAGCTGGCCGCCATGTCACCGAAGAAGTACGTGGTCCCCCGCGCCGTGATGGGTGCGACCGCCGCCGCCGCCCACCCGAAGCAGAGGAAGCAAAGGGCGCCGTCGTCCAAGCCCTCGAGCATGTCCAACACCGACTGGAGGGCGGAAGTTCAGCGCCGGGAGCCTGTCACCACCGACCGGCAGAACAGGGCCAACGCCAAGAAGGCCTGGGACAGCGCGGCGCTCACGGATGCTGCGATGGCAGAGCAGGCGGGGCGCTTGGTCGAACAAGCCGAGGCGGCTCGCGTGGGGATGATGAATCCACCTGGCGGCCACGCCCCGTACGTGCCCTGGAGCCAGCAAAGCGTCGGTTCTCTGGTCGGCTTCTCGTCGTCGGCGCAACCCTGGGGCTGCACGCCATCGCCGGGCTACGCCGACGGTGACGCGCACGGCGGGTTCAACCCCAACATCACCTTTCCCCATGGTCACCCCGCCCAACACACGCCCTCGCCCGCCTTCGCCGGCGTGCAGTACCCTCCGTACACCTACTCACTGCTGGCCTACACATCCTCCTTGGCGCCCCCTCTCCGCCGTGGCGCGCTGCCCTTCTCACAAGCCTCCACATCACATCTCGGCGACACCGACATGACCGAGGCTGACATGGATGACATCATCATGGCCAGCTCGGCCGCCGCCGCGTCCCCCAGGTTCAATGCCTAGGACGACACAATGGACCTCAATGGATACATGGACGGCGAGCTCGACTACGGCGAGGAGGAGCCAGAGGAGGAGGAGGATCCAGCGCCTGCTCCGGTGAGGAAACGAAAGAAGGGGGCAGCCAGGACCGGCGAGTCGCGCGTCAGGTAGGCGTCCAAGGAGCAGGAGTGTCTCGCCGAAGTGTGGAAAGTCGTCTGCCTCGACCCGGTCACTGGCACGAACCAGAGGATCGAGACGTACTGGGAGCGCATCAAGGCCGAGTTCGACGAGTGCAAGCTCGTCGACCCCTACTTCAAAGGCGTCTACATGCAAAGCGGGTCGAAGGCAATGGCGAACCATTAGGGGCTCATCCAAAAAATGTGCAACAAATGGCATGGAATCGTCGAGGAGATCGCGGCTCGCCCGTAGAGCGGCGCCAGCATTGAGGATCAGGTATGGCTTGCCGGCCTCCCACTTTTTTTTGCCATGCTCGCCCGCCAACTGTTTGTTCGTCGCCGCAGCTGCTGCGGATGTTCTCCATGTATCGCAAGGACAGACCAAGATTTCAAGTACCTCCACGTCTTCAAGCGGATTGAGAAGTGTGAGAAGTGGGTGGATGTCCGACGCACCTGTGACGCCCCCGATTCAATCGTACACTAATCATGCACGCAAATGTGTACGATCAAGATCAGGGACTCACGGGAAGATATCACAACACAACTCTACAAATAAAATAAGTCATACAAGCATCATAATACAAGCCAGGGGCCTCGAGGGCTCGAATACAAGTGCTCGATCATAGACGAGTCAGCGGAAGCAACAATATCTGAGTACAGACATAAGTTAAACAAGTTTGCCTTAAGAAGGCTAGCACAAACTGGGATACAGATCGAAAGAGGCGCATGCCTCCTGCCTGGGATCCTCCTAACTACTCCAGGTCGTCGTCGGCGGGCATCACGTAGTAGTAGGCACCTCCGGTGTAGTAGGGGTCGTCGTCGACGGTGGCGTCTGGCTCCTGGGCTCCAGCATCTGGTTCCGACAACCAGAAAGAAAGGAAAGGGGGAAAAGGGGGGAGAAAGCAACCGTGAGTACTCATCCAAAGTACTCGCAAGCAAGGAACTACACTACATATGCATGGGTATATGTGTAAGGAGGCCATATCAGTGGACTGAACTGCAGAATGCCAGAATAAGAGGGGGATAGCTAGTCCTGTCGAAGACTACGCTTCTGGTCACCTTCGTCTTGCATCAAGTATAAGAGAGTAGATTGAAGTCCTCCAAGTAGCATCTCCCAATAACATCTCATAGCATAATCCTACCCGGCGATCCCCTCCTCATATCCCTGAGGTAGAGCAACCACCGGTTGTATCTGGCACTTGGAAGGGTGTGTTTTATTAAGTATCCGGTTCTAGTTGTCATAAGGTCAAGGTACAACTCCAAGTCGTCCTGTTACCGAAGATCACGGCTATTCGAATAGATTAACTTCCCTGCAGGGGTGCACCACATAGCCCAACACGCTTGATCCCATTTGGCCGGACACACTTTCCTGGGTCATGTCCGGCCTCGGAAGATCAACACGTCGCAGCCCCACCTAGGCTCAACAGAGAGGCCAGCACGCCGGTCTAAACCTAAGCGCGCAGGGGTCTGGGCCCATCGCCCTGAGCGCACCTGCACGTTGCGTACGCGGCCGGTGAGCAGACCTAGCAACCTCCATTACAAAGGAAGTTGCGTTAACGCAGTCCAACCCGGCGCGCGCCGCTCAGTCGCTGACGTCACGAAGTGCTTCGGCTGATACCACGACGTCGGGATACCCATAACTACTCCCACGTAGATGGTTAGTGCGTATAGGCTCGTAGCCAGACTCAGATCAAATACCAAGATCTCGTTAAGCGTGTTAAGTATCCGCGAACGCTGAACAGGGCCAGGCCCACCTGTCTCCTAGGTGGTCTCAACCTGCCCTGCCGCTCCGCCACAAAGATCCACACAGAGGGCCGTCGGGACAAAGGTCCTTTCAGCCCCCAATCCATGAATCACTCGCGGGTACTCTTCGAGCTGACCCGACTTTAGACACCATCTGTATAGTATGTATGTATGTATAGCATATACCCGTGATCACCTCCCGAGTGATCACGGCCCAATAGTATAGCAAGGCAGACTGACAAGAATGTAGGGCCAATGATGATAAACTAGCATCCTATACTAAGCATTTAGGAATGCAGGTAAGGTATCAACAGGTGTAGCATCAATGTCAGGCTATGCATCAGAATAGGTATAACAGAAAGCAGTAACATGCTACACTACTCTAATGCAAGCAGTATAGAGTAGAATAGGCGATATCTGGTGATCAAGGGGGGGGGCTTGCCTGGTTGCTCTGGCAAGAGAGAGGGGTCGTCAACTTCGTAGTCGAACTGGTCAGCAGCAGCGTCGGTCTCGTAGTCTACCGGAGAGAAGAGGGGGAAGAAACAATGAATACCAAGTAAACAGATGCATATCGATGCATGACATGTCAAGAAGCGATGCTAGGCGTGCCCTAAGGTGGTATGAGGTGGTACTGGTTAAGGGGGGAATCATCCGGGAAAGTATTCCTGGTGTTTCGTGTTTTCGGGCAGAGGAGCCGGAGGGGGAAAGTTGCGGGTTCGATAGGTTAGGGGGGTGTGGTGGACGAACGGACTGCGTATCCGGAATCGTCTCGTCGTTCTGAGCAACTTTCATGTTGAAAATATTTTAATCCGAGTTACGGATTAAAAGATATGATTTTTAAAAGATTTTAACAATTTTGGAATTTAATTATTTATTTAATTAATTCGAAAAAAGGTATTTATGACGTCAGCATGATGTCATGCTGACGTCAGCAGTCAACAGGGGTTGACTGAGTCAACCCTGACATGTGGGTCTAGTGGGACCCACCTGTCATTCCCTATTTAGGTTAATTAGGGTTTAGGTTAATCTAATTACAGTTTAATTAATCTTAACTAGTTAATTAATTTAATTAAACCGGATTAATTAACTTAATTAATTAATTAATAATTTTATTAAATCATTTTAATTTTATTAATTATATTTATTGTTTTTATTTATTTTATTATTTATTTATTTATTTTACTTATTTATTTTATTATTTTTTTTAATTTTTTTATTTTTTTTATTTATATTTTATATATTTTTTTTTAACGTTCTGGGGCGGGGCCCCCTAGTCAGTGGCTCATCCGAGCCACCAGGGGCATAACGGGCGCGCGGGCTTCCGGGGGCGGGCGAGCGTCCGAGCGGGCACAACGGGCGTCGGGCGCCGTGTGCAAGGGGGTGCGGGCGCAACCCCGAGGGCGCGCGGCGCACGCCGGCGCTGGCGGCCAGGCCAAGGGAGGCGACGGAGGGACGACGGCTAACGCAGGGCGGAGGGGGTCGGAGCTGGGGTGGCCGGCGCGCGACCGGGAGGGAGCGGGGCCGTCGCGGAGAGGCAGGAAGAGGCGGGCGCGTGCTCACGCACGATGGCGCGTCGCGCGGGCGAGTGCGGTGGCCGGACGCGCGAGGGGCGCACGACGCGCGTCGTCGGGCGTGGCGACCGCCGTGCGGGGCCGCGGCTGGTTGCAGACGGCGCCGGTGACAGAGGGAAAGGGGGGAGAAGCGGGAGCTCACGGGGGGGGGGGGCGCGGGGTCTCTGAGGCGTGCTCGGAGACGGTCGGGGGAGACCGATGAGGAGGAGGGCGGGGAGGCGGCCGTCCGGCGTCGCAGATCCGGCGAGGTGGGGTGGGGGCCGAGGCGGCGAGGTCCAGGCGGCGGCGGGCGCTCCGCGCGTGGGGCGACGGTGTGGAGGGGGGGGGGTCCGGACGGCGACGAGGGGCGCAGGGGGGGCGGAGGCGACCGGTGTCGGGGCGGCGGGGGCTGGCGTCGAGCCCCGATCCAGATCTGGATCGGGGGGGGGGGAACGAACGAGTGGGGGGGGAAGTGGTGGTCGTGGGGCTAGGGTTCGGTGCCCCCCAGTGGGTATAGGGAGTGGGGGTGTGGGGCGGTTGGGCCGGTGGCCGAACGGGCCGGCCTGCTGGGCCGAAGCCCAGTGGGGGGGGGCCTTTCTCTCTTTTCCCCCTTTTTTTCTTTTGTTTGTTTTCTGTTTTCTTTTATTATTTCTTTCTTTATTTATTTTAGTTGCATTTTAATTTAGTAAAATATACACTTAGTATTTCAACTTAGTCCATAGTCACAAAAATAAATCTAGACCCCAAATAACTTAGTTTGACATTTTATTAATTATAAAACATATTTAATTAATCTCTTTGCTACTGTTTTATTTATCTCATAGTATTTAAACATTTTATAAATGTGCGGTTTTCCCATCACAATTATCTATGCAATATATGGTTCACTCCGAACATTTTAGTTTTAATATTTGAAAAGTTTTATCGTTTGCCTGATTATGAACTTGAATTTGAATCGGTTTCGAACTAACTCGAGATTAGCAACTATAATTGAGGTGACGTGGCATCATTAGCAGAGGAGCACCGTAGCTTAATTACCCGGGCGTCACAATTCTCCTCCACTACAAGAAATCTCGTCCCGAGATTTAAGAGGGGAAGTGCGGGGAAGGGATTAGGTTGCGAAATTCTAACGGGTCTTGTTGATCTTGGCTACTCTTCTCGAGGAGGTCGATCCATTACATGGTTGTCTTCACTTCTCCGCTTCAGGTCATCATGATGAAGTCGGCATCCTTTCTTCGGGATCTTCATCGTATTTACGAATTGGTAACGAGGCATATTGGCAACGATAGTATGTTATAAGGGTAATGATCTGGGATTAACCCATGAATGAGCATATGAGTACCTCTCGAGTTGAACAAATAAACACATCGAGAGTAAAGTTGGAAGGTACAATAAGAAGTTTCAGGCAGCCAGGCAATCGTTCAATGCCTAGTAAGAAGGTGAAAGTGGTTTTAAAACCACGGAATAATTATTGTGTCTGATGCCAGAATTGACGATCTCATCGGGAGGTGGCTCATGAATTACATACGAGTCCACGCGGGAGGAATAACTTTGGAAACAGGGGGTGTACAGGAGAGTCAGGTTTCGATCCTGTGGAACTGTGGGTTATGGGCCCACCATGTGGTTGAAAGTAGGAAGGGGGCCGACATTTTGCACGGTCATGATAGTAAGGTGTGTCAAAGGGTAGCCTGTCAGATATGTCGGCAACAACATCGATACCAAGGGCGAGGGACGAAGAGAACCATTTTCCTGCTCGTTGAACGAGGCGGGCCAATAGGCAAAGTTCTCATCCATCGGTGGTTACCGGAATGTTTTCAACAATAGTAATAGGGTCTTGCTGACGGAGTTGTACACCGAGGTGTTTACATAAGCAGGAGAATATCACTGCTTAGATCATATAGATCACAAGAAAGGTTAAACAAAACAATGGAAAGGAAAAGGTGATCATCAGATCAAATAGAACAATGGAATGGAAAATGTGTTTATACACATATTTCAGGGGTACATCCTTCCCAAGGACAAGCAGAACATGATAACCATGACATGATATTAAGTAGAAAAGCCTCTAGGTGAGGGGAGAGAAATTTTCATGACATTACCCATACAGCGGTGTTTGGATAATTGAGCAAGAAACGTTTAGCATTGGGCTTCAAATGTTCTTGTTGAAACATCGGAGTACCATATACATGCTTCGAGATAGAATTGACATGGTCTACATGTGAAGATCAGACTTTGGAAACACGAAGGATCCATCAGGAATATCTTGTAGAATAAGTCTTACAATTCCCTCATGGGTGAATGAATAACCTTGCTGAAAAGGAATCTATAATGATAGGTCCTCCAGCCGGGGGGGGGGGGGGGTGCTAGGCATGACATCATGTCACCGGGTCATCAAAGGATCAACATCATAACTCTTGGAAAGGTGTCCCAACCATCATATCTGACCGAGATTCATATCCAATTGGTGTCATGAAACCTCAGACTCAGGGGGTCCGAGAGGAAAAAGGTGCAACACAAATCATCGAAATGACATTGCCAGATCCTCGAGAAATGAACTATGGGAGCGGGTTTCTGAAGCAATAGTTCATCATTAAACCAAGGAGAGGACAAGGAGGTGTCTGGTGAACTCAACGGCAATTCACCGAGATTCCCAAAAGATGGATTTCCACAATTAAGTGAACAAGGAGATAACATTTGTCAGATCAAATGATATAAGGAAATATGCTCGAGAAAAACATACACAATTAAACATTGGTTGAAAGGTGCGCCCGAAATATAGGTTGGGTTGCACGACCAATGTCAGAATGGTGATTCAATTAGTCAAGGACTTGGAATGACCTATCGCCCATTCACTTCAAAGCAATAGGGTTGTTAGAAGTTTTGAATTCACACGTCATAGCTCCATTGTCGGTATTCCGGTTGAAAACAATACGGGGACCAAGGAATGAACGAAGATGGCAAGAAGTATTATGATATCAAGAATTATTAAAAGGTGGTGAAATTCTCACCACATTCTTGACAAAAGAGATGGTAATACTTCCGAGGTAAGGAAGATCAACTGCTGGGTAGCAGTGATCTCAAGGTTTACACAAAACACGAACAAGTTGTGTTGAACGGAAGGCAATAAAGTGGTCGATGAGAATAGGAATCATCGAGGGCAAGGATGGTATTACCCATCATGAATTCAATTGAATTCCTGGAAGAGCTCATAAGGTTGATGATGATCACGACACAATTGTCGAGAGATTTCATGCAGATGTAGTCAACCAGCGACGACATCAAGTCAAAGGAATGATGAAGCAAGAGGTGATTGGAACCACAGTTACGACACAAACTCGAACTCAAGCTTGTTGTTTAAGGTGAAAGGGTATGACGAGGACAATCGACGTAAGGTTAGTTCATCGTCGAAAATTGGTGCTCCGAAAATAAGGACCAGGTAGCCCCGTTAGAATTCGTCACGACAACGATATAGCCAAACAGGCTAGGAATGGCGTGATCGGGTAACAAACTCGTACTTAAAGAATATTAGTAAGAGTTGTTGAACCGTAACGCGGACTCGGTTTAGTTATCGGTGTCTTTGAGTGTTTAATAACTCAGAGCCCAATGAAAAATTGTAATCAGTGAGTATGTAGTAATTGATGAAGAACTCATAGGAAGTTATGCAGTTCCAAGATAATCTCGAGATACCATGGGGTAATACTCGACGACAGATCAAAGTAGAGGTTGTACCGGGGTATTGACCCACAGAAGACAAGTGCTTACACTTGCATCGAAAATGGTATTTAAAGGAGAACATGGTCGGAACCACGATTGTAAAAGGCCATACCCCAGATATAAGATGAACTTATATCAAGGGAATAATTAATTTTAAAAGAAGCTTCGATGAGAAGATGTACATCGGGTCCATGGGCATGAACACAAAGTTCAAGGTCGACTCCCACTTCTCCAATGCATAACCTTTCATCCACTTCTCGCGTTCGATTAAGTTGCAGTGTTGAAATTTTATCTGGCGAAGCACCAGAAGAGTATGACTCGTGAAAACTTTCGGGTTCACACGGTCTAGAGAAAGCATATGTTCAACCCTTAGTGGCCTCTTAGAAACATATACCACAATTTTCAAGAGTAAATAACACAAGCCCGAAAGCAGAGCATGGTTGGCCAAGCAGAGGATACAACTTAACAAAGGCATTATGTATCAGGGGAAGAACTCACAAGGTGATCAAATGTGTAGGACACTATCAGATAACAATCCAACAAAGGACTTGATGGTCCTCAAAGGATCTGATACGAGTATCGGTACTCAACTAGAGGAAGAAGAATGCAAGGGGATCAGATTATAGAAATAACTGACTAACTCAATTGTCAAATGCAAAGGAATTATGATTTCCAAATCAAGGGATCAGAAGCAATGTTCTGATTAGGGATGGATAAGTTGAATAGCCTTAGGGTACAATCAACGACAATTGGATTTGTCGAGAACCAATTCCAGTTAAAAGAATGGAAGCTCAGCCGGAAAGGTAATTTATAAGGATCAATGATGATTGCGTGTATTCGCAGCATATTGAGTCAACAGACTCAAAATGATAATGACAAGGAATGTCAATAAGATTTCTATACTTATGGGGTTAATCATAATGAAAGCAAACAAGAAATTCCAGAGCAATAGGTTGCTGAGGATTTTCGGAATATCGGGTGGTATTTCGAAGACTTTTGTGTAACACATGAACAACTGGGGGATGAGCGGATACCCGATAAGTGCGAGAATTAACCGTAGGGGTATTCAAGTGACAAAGAACACCAAGGCAGCAGGCACAAAGTATTTTCGGAACAGTAAAGAAACTTCGGGGTATCTTGTAATAACAAGAAGAATGGGGAATGATCGAAAGAATGGCAAGTGTAAGTAGTTATCCATAAGGATTTATCGGTGGTCGGAAATAGCAAAAGTGATGGGCACCAAGTCTCGAGAGAATATCAAAGAGTATCTCCGAAATCGTCTGGTGCAGTCGGTGACCATCTGGACTGAAGGGGCTCTCCGGGAGAAAGTATTTTCGAGAACCTAAAGTTAGTTTTTAGTAGAAAATCGTTTAACCCGAATAGAAGAGGGTTCAGAATCCCAGAGTAAAGGTCGAGGAGTAAAAGATCCTAGTACCACCCAATGGCGACGTGGGCCCGTAAGGCACACAGCCAAGTTAGTAAAAGTTTTGCAATGTCTAGACTCGACTTCGGCCAAGAAGTGTGAAAGGGGGATTCCTACAGGCAGTCGGCTCTGATACCAACTTGTGACGCCCCCGATTCAATTGTACACTAATCATGCACGCAAATGTGTACGATCAAGATCAGGGACTCACGGGAAGATATCACAACACAACTCTACAAATAAAATAAGTCATACAAGCATCATAATACAAGCCAGGGGCCTCGAGGGCTCGAATACAAGTGCTCGATCATAGACGAGTCAGCGGAAGCAACAATATCTGAGTACAGACATAAGTTAAACAAGTTTGCCTTAAGAAGGCTAGCACAAACTGGGATACAGATCGAAAGAGGCGCATGCCTCCTGCCTGGGATCCTCCTAACTACTCCAGGTCGTCGTCGGCGGGCAGCACGTAGTAGTAGGCACCTCCGGTGTAGTAGGGGTCGTCGTCGACGGTGGCGTCTGGCTCCTGGGCTCCAGCATCTGGTTGTGACAACCAGAAAGAAAGGAAAGGGGGAAAAGGGGGGAGAAAGCAACCGTGAGTACTCATCCAAAGTACTCGCAAGCAAGGAACTACACTACATATGCATGGGTATATGTGTAAGGAGGCCATATCAGTGGACTGAACTGCAGAATGCCAGAATAAGAGGGGGATAGCTAGTCCTGTCGAAGACTACGCTTCTGGTCACCTTCGTCTTGCATCAAGTATAAGAGAGTAGATTGAAGTCCTCCAAGTAGCATCTCCCAATAACATCTCATAGCATAATCCTACCCGGCGATCCCCTCCTCATATCCCTGAGGTAGAGCGACCACCGGTTGTATCTGGCACTTGGAAGGGTGTGTTTTATTAAGTATCCGGTTCTAGTTGTCATAAGGTCAAGGTACAACTCCAAGTCGTCCTGTTACCGAAGATCACGGCTATTCGAATAGATTAACTTCCCTGCAGGGGTGCACCACATAGCCCAACACGCTTGATCCCATTTGGCCGGACACACTTTCCTGGGTCATGCCCGGCCTCGGAAGATCAACACGTCGCAGCCCCACCTAGGCTCAACAGAGAGGCCAGCACGCCGGTCTAAACCTAAGCGCGCAGGGGTCTGGGCCCATCGCCCTGAGCGCACCTGCACGTTGCGTACGCGGCCGGTGAGCAGACCTAGCAACCTCCATTACAAAGGAAGTTGCGTTAACGCAGTCCAACCCGGCGCGCGCCGCTCAGTCGCTGACGTCACGAAGTGCTTCGGCTGATACCACGACGTCGGGATACCCATAACTACTCCCACGTAGATGGTTAGTGCGTATAGGCTCGTAGCCAGACTCAGATCAAATACCAAGATCTCGTTAAGCGTGTTAAGTATCCGCGAACGCCGAACAGGGCCAGGCCCACCTGTCTCCTAGGTGGTCTCAACCTGCCCTGCCGCTCCGCCACAAAGATCCACACAGAGGGCCGTCGGGACAAAGGTCCTTTCAGCCCCCAATCCGTGAATCACTCGCGGGTACTCTTCGAGCTGACCCGACTTTAGTCACCATCTGTATAGTATGTATGTATGTATAGCATATACCCGTGATCACCTCCCGAGTGATCACGGCCCAATAGTATAGCAAGGCAGACTGACAAGAATGTAGGGCCAATGATGATAAACTAGCATCCTATACTAAGCATTTAGGAATGCAGGTAAGGTATCAACAGGTGTAGCATCAATGTCAGGCTATGCATCAGAATAGGTATAACAGAAAGCAGTAACATGCTACACTACTCTAATGCAAGCAGTATAGAGTAGAATAGGCGATATCTGGTGATCAAGGGGGGGGGGGCTTGCCTGGTTGCTCTGGCAAGAGAGAGGGGTCGTCAACTCCGTAGTCGAACTGGTCAGCAGCAGCGTCGGTCTCGTAGTCTACCGGAGAGAAGAGGGGGAAGAAACAATGAATACCAAGTAAACAGATGCATATCGATGCATGACATGTCAAGAAGCGATGCTAGGCGTGCCCTAACGTGGTATGAGGTGGTACTGGTTAAGGGGGGAATCATCCGGGAAAGTATTCCCGGTGTTTCGTGTTTTCGGGCAGAGGAGCCGGAGGGGGAAAGTTGCGGGTTCGATAGGTTAGGGGGGTGTGGTGGACGAACAGACTGCGTATCCGGAATCGTCTCGTCGTTCTGAGCAACTTTCATGTTGAAAATATTTTAATCCGAGTTACGGATTAAAAGATATGATTTTTAAAAGATTTTAACAATTTTGGAATTTAATTATTTATTTAATTAATTCGAAAAAAGGTATTTATGATGTCAGCATGATGTCATGCTGACGTCAGCAGTCAACAGGGGTTGACTGTGTCAACCCTGACATGTGGGTCTAGTGGGACCCACCTGTCATTCCCTATTTAGGTTAATTAGGGTTTAGGTTAATCTAATTACAGTTTAATTAATCTTAACTAGTTAATTAATTTAATTAAACCGGATTAATTAACTTAATTAATTAATTAATTAATTAATAATTTTATTAAATCATTTTAATTTTATTAATTATATTTATTGTTTTTATTTATTTTATTATTTATTTATTTATTTTATTTATTTATTTTATTATTTTTTTATTTTTTATTTTATTTATTTATATTATATATATATTTTTTTAACGTTCTGGGGCGGGGCCCCCTAGTCAGTGGCTCATCCGAGCCACCAGGGGCATAACGGGCGCGCGGGCTTCCGGGGGCGGGCGAGCGTCCGAGCGGGCACAACGGGCGTCGGGCGCCGTGTGCAAGGGGGTGCGGGCGCAACCCCGAGGGCGCGCGGCGCACGCCGGCGCTGGCGGCCAGGCCAAGGGAGGCGACGGAGGGACGACGGCTAACGCAGGGCGGAGGGGGTCGGAGCTGGGGTGGCCGGCGCGCGACCGGGAGGGAGCGGGGCCGTCGCGGAGAGGCAGGAAGAGGCGGGCGCGTGCTCACGCACGATGGCGCGTCGCGCGGGCGAGTGCGGTGGCCGGACGCGCGAGGGGCGCACGACGCGCGTCGTCGGGCGTGGCGACCGCCGTGCGGGGCCGCGGCTGGTTGCAGACGGCGCCGGTGACAGAGGGAAAGGGGGGAGAAGAGGGAGCTCACGGGGGGGGGGGCGCGGGGTCTCTGAGGCGTGCTCGGAGACGGTCGGGGGAGACCGATGAGGAGGAGGGCGGGGAGGCGGCCGTCCGGCGTCGCAGATCCGGCGAGGTGGGGTGGGGGCCGAGGCGGCGAGGTCCAGGCGGCGGCGGGCGCTCCGCGCGTGGGGCGACGGTGTGGAGGGGGGGGTCCGGACGGCGGCGAGGGGCGCAGGGGGGCGGAGGCGACCGGTGTCGGGGCGGCGGGGGCTGGCGTCGAGCCCCGATCCAGATCTGGATCGGGGGGGGGGGGGGGAACGAACGAGTGGGGGGGGGAAGTGGTGGTCGTGGGGCTAGGGTTCGGTGCCCCCCAGTGGGTATAGGGAGTGGGGGTGTGGGGCGGTTGGGCCGGTGGCCGAACGGGCCGGCCTGCTGGGCCGAAGCCCAGTGGGGGGGGGGGCCTTTCTCTCTTTTCCCCCTTTTTTTCTTTTGTTTGTTTTCTGTTTTCTTTTATTATTTCTTTCTTTCTTTATTTTAGTTGCATTTTAATTTAGTAAAATATACACTTAGTATTTCAACTTAGTCCATAGTCACAAAAATAAATCTAGACCCCAAATAACTTAGTTTGACATTTTATTAATTATAAAACATATTTAATTAATCTCTTTGCTACTGTTTTATTTATCTCATAGTATTTAAACATTTTATAAATGTGCGGTTTTCCCATCACAATTATCTATGCAATATATGGTTCACTCCGAACATTTTAGTTTTAATATTTGAAAAGTTTTATCGTTTGCCTGATTATGAACTTGAATTTGAATCGGTTTCGAACTAACTCGAGATTAGCAACTATAATTGAGGTGACGTGGCATCATTAGCAGAGGAGCACCGTAGCTTAATTACCCGGGCGTCACAGCACCCTCGCCAAGGCCAAGGAGACCTACAAGCCGGACGCGCCGATGCTGGGCACGGGCGACTGACGCCCCGAAGGCAACAATGGGGCCACGATGGGGAAGCACGCCGACGCGGCTACCGCGCGAGTGCAGGAGTCCATTGAGCATTGCCTCGCTGATGCACAGGCCCGGTCTGCTCTGCGTGAAGAGAAGACTGAGGCGTGGTGGTCGGCGTTGATTACGAACAGCGCCGTCAAGCTCGGCCTACTCCGGACCAATGTCGCCGCAAAGAAGAGGAACACCGACCTGGCTTTCCTAATGGGTGGGGCGGACATGTTCCAGAGCAACGACGAGCAACTCAAGGCGTGGTACCCGGCGGAGCGCGGCCTCATCCTGAACCAGCTGCCATCGACAGCGCCGCAAACTCCCACGCCTTGAGTTCGGGGATGAGGCCGCTGGGTGGCCAAATGAGTGGAGATGCTCTAAGGTTTATCAATCTGTGGGAGGTGTAGGATGAAGATGGTCTCTCTCAAACGACCCCGCAATCAAATACAAGAAATCTCTTGTGTCCCCAACACACCCAATACAATGGAAATTTGTATAGGTGCACTAGTTCGGCGAAGAGATGGTGATACAAGTGTAATATGGATGGTAGAAATATATTATTATAATCTGAATAAATAAAAACAGCAAGGTAGCAAATAGTAAATGGGCACAAAAACGATATTGCAATGCTTAAAAACAAGGCCTAGGGTCCGTTCTTTCACTAGTGCAATCTATCAACAGTGCTAATATAATTGGATCATATAACCATCCCTCAATGCGCAACGAACAATCACTCCAAAGTTCCTATCTAGCGGAGAACATAAGACGGAATTGTTTGTAGGGTACGAAACCACCTCAAAGCTATTCTTTCCGGTCAATCTATTCTAGAGTTCGTACTAAAATTACATGAAGCTATTCTTTCCAATCGATCTAACCAAGAGTTCATACTAAAATAACACCAAAGCAAATTCAGATTCATAATATTCAATCCAACACAGAGAACTTCAAAGAGTGCCCCTAGATTTCTACCGGAGAAACAAAGACAAGAAAATGCATCAACCCCTATGCGTAGATTACCCCAATGTCACCTCGGGAATCCGCGAGTTGAGTGCCAAAACATATGTCAAGTGAATCAATACGATACCCCATTGTCACCATGAGTATTCAATTGCAAGAAATATATCAAGTGTTCTCAAATCCATAAAAGTATTCCATCCGATAACAACGAAATCTCAAAGGGAAAAACTCAATTCATCACACCATGATAGAGAGGGGAAAACACCATATGATCCGACTATATTAAGAAAGTCCGCGATTCATCAAGATCGTGACATCTCAAGAACACGAGAGAGAGAGAGAGAGAGAGAGAGATTAAACACATAGCTACTGGTACAAACCCTCAGCCCCGAGGGTGGACTACTCCCTCCTCATCATGGTGGCCGCCGGGATGATGAAGATGGCCACCGGTGATTATTTCCCCCTGCGGCAGGGTGCCAGAATGGGGTCTAGATTGGTTTTCGGTGGCTACAGAGCCTTGTGGCGGCGGAACTTCCGGTCTAGGTCAACCCCGAGGATTTTTGAAATATTTGTGAATTTATAGGGTAAAGAGGGGGTGTGGGAGGCCGCCGAGGTGGGCACAACCCACGTAGGTGCGCCTGGGCCCCCAGGCATGCCCTGGTGGTCTTCTGGTCCATAAAAATCCACAAAAAGTTTCGCGGTGTTTGGACTCCGTTTGATATTGATTTCCTGCGAGGTAAAAAACAAGCAAAAAACAGCAAGTGGCACTGGGCACTTGGTCAATAGGTTAGTCCCAAAATATGACATAAAGTTGCTATAAAATGATTGTAAACCACCCAAGAATGATAATATAACAGCATAAGTACTTCATAAATTATAGATACGTTGGAGGCGTATCAGCCCCCACCCCCGTATATAAAGGAGGGAGAGGGGAGGAGGCTGGCCTAGGCGCACCCCAAGTGGGAGGAGTCCCACTTGGGCTCCTAGTCCAATTCGGCCCCCTTTCCTTTTACTGGAAGGGGAAAGGGGGAAGGAGAGAGAGGAGGAGAAGGAAAGGGGGGGCCGCCCCTCCCCTTATCCAATTCGTACTCCTCCCTTGGGGGGCACCCCTTGTGGGCTGGCTTTCCTCCCTCTTATGGCCTATATGGCCCATATCTTCCCCCAGGGGGTTCTGGTAACCCCCCGGTACTCCGATACGTACCCGATATATTCTGAAACACTTCCGGTGTTGGAATACTATCGTCCAATATATCAATCTTTACCTCTCAACCATTTTTAGACTCCTCGTCATGTCCGTGATCTCATCCGGGACTCCAAACAATCTTCGGACACCAAAACACATAACTCATAGTACAAATCGTCATCGAATGTTAAGCGTGCGGACCCTACGGGTTTGACAACTATGTAGACATGACCGAGACACATCTCTGGTCAATAACCAACAGTAGAACCTGGATGCTCATATTGGTTCCTACATATTCTACGAAGATCTTTATCTGTCAAACCGTAATGACAACATACATCATTCCCATGTCATCGGTATGTTACTTGCCCGAGATTCGATCGTCGGTATCTTCATACCTAGTTCAATATCATTACCGGCAAGTATCTTTACTCGTTCCGTAATACACCATCCTGCAACTAACTCATTAGTCACATTTCTTGCAAGGCTTATCACAATGTGCATTACCGAGAGGGCCCAGAGATACATCTCCGATACTCAGAGTGACAAATCCTAATCTCGATCGATGCCAACCCAACAAACACCTTCGGAGATACCTGTAGAACATCTTTACAATCACCCAGTTACGTTGTGATGTTTGATAGCACACAAGGTATTCCTCCGGAGTTCGGGAGTTGCATAATCTCATAGTCAAAGGAATATGTATGAGTCATGAAAAAAGCAATAGCAATAAAACTTAACGATCATTATGCTAAGCTAACGGATGGGTCTTGTCCATCACATCATTCTCCTAATGATGTGATCCCATTCATCAAATGACAACACATGTCTATGGTTAGGAAACTTAACCATCTTTGATTAACGAGCTAGTCTAGTAGAGGCATACTAGGGACACTGTGTTTTGTCTATGTATTCACACATGTATCAAGTTTCCGGTTAATATAATTCTAGCATGAATAATAAACACTTATCATGATATAAGGATATATAAATAACAACTTTATTATTGCCTCTAGGGCATATTTCCTTCAGGTGTCTCGTCATAGTACGGCGTCAATCCTCTCACTGCTTTCTTCCTCATGTCAACAGTGATGATCCATACATGGTGATCATAGTAGCTATCCCTCTTGGAGAGGAATCAAACGACGCCCTCACCACACTGGATGGGACGGAATACCAACATGTGTCTTAGAGGCAATTTTCTATGTCCAGATGGTGATGATGATGGCTTCCGGCCGTTAGGTGGCAATGGCACGGTTCTAGCAGGATGGTGAGGCAAGGAGACGGTTCCAAGTTCATCGACATGGAGCACACACCCCTTGTGCCAGTAGTTCTAGGAGATCTCCCTATGCCATGTCACGAGCCTCCAGCCAACCCATCTGCGTCCCCTGCCTCCTCTGACGGATCAATGTCTGAGTCATGGAGCACATCGCCGTCAGGGGTTCTCGCTACGAAACGGTACAAGTCTTCCATCTCGACGCATATGATCGTCAGGCCATCGGTGTAGGCGACGTCGCGTATCAACCGTACCCATGATGCTCATTCCGACATCCCATTGTTGTAGACTTTTCGATTGCCGGGCGACGGGTTGGGCAACAGGATGAAGCACCTCGTCACCGGCTCCTCCTCGAGCACGTTGCAGAGCAGGATCCCCTTCCAGAGATCACGTAGCCCAACGCTTCTCCACGTACCGCGATCACATTCTCGGGGCAAAAACCCCGGACGGTTGGTGAAGATCCAGGAAGATTAGTCTGGGGCAAGGTGCTCTTTGGTCCAGGAATGTCGCTTGGACATGAAGATGTGGAGGTAGCACCGCGCAGACAACTAGTCCCAGTCGAAGGTGGCCAGGACGAAGTTCCTGCAATCGGGGACGACTGCGAGGAGGCATGGATCTACCTTCTCCCTCATGAAATACTCTCTAGTGCCGGATAGCAGGTCGAGCGACGGCTCGCGCCCTGCCCTGTAGATGAAGTACTCGATTGGGGTAGGATGGGTGAGGAAGACCGTGAAGAGGATGAGGTCCTCCGATGACCAAAGGATCTCCGGCCTCCATCTGTGGGGGTTGTCTTGGAGGTCAGGGCAACTAACATGGAAGTAGGAGATCGACGGCAGGTCGGCGATGGAGACGGTCACCTTGATGGTCTTCGTTGCCTCCATGAAGGTGTATGCGGTGGTGCTATTGTCGTCGGCCGGTTCGGTGTGCCCATGCGTGCAGAGGAGGACGTGGTCGTGACGGCCGACAGAACTAGGCCGGCGCGATGGCGGCGGTTCATTATGGATTTAGGGGTCCTGCGATCTGGGAATTCTGTTAAGTGCGCTCCTCATTCCTCCCGCTGCCGCCAGCGAGCGACGTTGGGCCTCGGCCGCGTAGTGCTGGTGGTGGTAGGTCTGCCCTTCCCTGCGTGCGGCCCCCCATGCTCGGATGGTGGTGGCTGGCGGCGGTGCTCCTCAGCCGGCGTCAGTGTGGCCTGTCGGCGGTCATGTCGCATGCCAAGGTGGTTCTTGACGCGGTGGTGTGGCCATTGGCTGTGGGGCGGCGTGATGGCCCTGTTGGCTGGCAGCGCCCGCCCAGCCCAGATCTGGGCCCATTTGGGCCCCATCTGGGTTGGGGCAGGCCGATGGCTCGGTGTTCGGTGGCGTTGTTCCCTGGTGATGGCATGGTGGCAGCGGTCTCGGGCGGTGAGGACTTCGTTGATCGACGAGTAGCAGCATGGCGACGGGATTGTCCTGGTCCAAGTGGACCCGGCCGGGCATCTAGGCCCGGCAAGTCCTCGGCGCCGCGTCCGGTCGGCTCTGCAGCGGCGGTGGAGGTTGTCCCCTCCCCTTAGTCGAGTTTTGGCCGCTCCTGGTGCCGGGGTCTCCTTACTCGCTCTAGGCCTCATGTTGGCAGCTCCAGTTAGGCAGCGGGGGTTGTCCGGTAATCGTGGTGGCACAAGCTGGTGGGCGGCTGTTGGGGTGGTGCATCTCGAAGTGCCTGGGTGATGGTTGTGGTTGTGGATCGGTAGAAATCCTTGTCCGCTTGTCCGGCACCGATGCGGTGACGCTTGCGGGCGCCATCGGACCTTCATCCTCGTCAACCTACAAGAGCAATGAAACTTCGGTATTGAACAAAAAATTATCCCAGCAGTAGTATGCCTATCACCAAAGCAGCCAAGAACATTTTGAGGAAAACTTTGGTGCTAGAAAATGTTAAACTAAAATTTGGATTGGAGTCCCATCAGCGGAACAAAAGGGAATATGAGTTGATTCCTTTGTCGATAAACAAGAGACTATACTTAAGCAAGAGCAAGGAAGTGAAAAGAAAACTCATATATTCCTTCCTCCTTGAAGTATTCTATATAAAACTGATTCATTCAAAAACTTCCTTTTTACCTATGTTTCTTCATATGGTTTCCCTTGACATCTATGATGTCATAGACGAGCCAGTAAATCATGCTGCAGTCAGCTAGCCGTAGATGAAGCATCAAGAACATAGGTGCAAAAAATTAGTTCTAACTCAACTTAGCAGGATGCAGAGTTTGCTGCCAAGAGCAGAAAAAACCAGGCTAATCATGGGACCGACGGAACGTACAGCCAAGGAGTGTTGGAATCAAAGTGAATGACGACATAGGTCATTACTTTCAGACACACAAGGGCCTGAGGCAAGGTGACCCGATGTCACCGAATCTTTTCAACATAGTGGTCGACATGTTGACAATCCTAATATGAAGGGCTAAGGATGACATCCAAGTAGGTGGCCTCGTTCCGCATTTAGTGGATGGCAGAGTGTCGATCCTTTAGTACGCTGATGATACTATCATCTTCATGGAGCATGATTTGGAAAAAGCAAGAAACATGAAGCTTGTGTTATGTCTGTTCGAACAATTGTCGGGGTTAAAGATTATCTTCCATAAAAGTGAATTGTTCTGCTTTGGAAGAGCTAAAGATGAACAAGAGCTTACAAACAATTGTTCGGCTATGAATTGGGATCTTTACCCTTCATGTATTTGGGTATACCAATTCACCATCGCAAGCTTTCTAATATAGAATGGAAGTGCATTGAGGATTGATTTGAAAAGAAACTAAGCTGCTGGAAGGGCAAGCTTATGTGATACGGAGGCCGATTAATTCTCATTAATTCGGTTCTTACGACTATGCCTATGTTTCTCTTGTCCTTTTTTGAGGTACCAGTTGGAGTCCGGAAAAGGCTTGACTTTTATCGATGGCGCTTCCTCTGGCAGAGTGATGTATTAAAACGAAAGTACAGACTCGCTAAATGAAATATCATTTGTAGACCGAAAGACCAAGGGGGTCTCAGCATTGAAAACTGCTAGAATTTTATCTATTTATGTGCCAGCCCAGTAACAATTTCAGAAATTCCTAATAAATCCTAGAGGCCCACTTAGCCCATTCGTGCAAGGCAAGGGGCACTTCTAAAGTTTAGTCCCACATTGCTAGTTTAGAGGGAGTTGGACCTCTTTATAAGGGAGGTTCTTTCCCCACATGTATGAGCATGAGAACAAGAGGGACATCCACGCGCGCTCCTCCTCCGCCGCCCGCCTCGCCACGCCACGCCTCATCACGACGCGCCGCGGGTTGCGGGAATGAGCCGATGTCTAAATTTTTGCCACGCACGATGGGTATACGAAAGGTCACGCGGGAGCTAAAACGTTTTTCTATAGTGGACACTGAATCCGAACGACACGCCTCTTCGACTAAAGTCTGTTCGTTTCGTCACCCTCTCGCCTCCAGGTTCCTGACCACTCCTAGCTTGCGGCATGCACCGCATGTCGGGACAGTAGGCCTCCAAAACCGCACCTCTTTGAGTCCTGTACGGGAGAAGGGTGATAATGTTTTTGGGGAGCGCTCCGCGCGACTACTGACTTCTTCATCATAGACTCCGATGACTACTTCCCCAATGATGACTTCTTCCCCAACATCGACAACCTCATCGACGACATGGCTGGAGAGGATATCGACCCCAAGTCCAGTGCTTCTGCTGTTGTTGTCCCGTACGTGTTCTTGCTCTTTCTGTTAGAAGTCCTGCCATAGTTCTTTGCTCTAGTTTCTGCCCTACATATGTTAGGTTCTTCTTCGTATATGCAACTTCATCTAGTGTCTGTTCTAGATGTGTTTAGTTCAAGTTCATATATGCAGATGATAGTTACCTTCTCTTTGTCAGATTGCATGACTTGCTTTATCGTTGCTATATTAGTCATGCATTATCTAGTATTTCCGTTTGCAAAATTATTTGGTAAATTGCTCATATTTCCAACAATCCAAAAACCTTATTATAGGAAATTTCCACCAAGTGGTTTTGCTGCTTCCATGAGACCTCCTACGTTTGAGGGTATCCACTATAAGAGGTGGTGCGTGAGAGCAGTCTTATGGTTTCGAACCATGAGTTGCTATGACGCCACTCTTGGCAAACCTGAAGGGGAGCATGATGCCCAACAGGAACAAGCTTTTCAGAAAATGGATACTCTGTTTAAGGATGCTCTCTTGAGTGTTCTTGGTGAGAACATAGTTGATGTGTATGCATCAATTGACAATGGAAAAGATATGTGGGATGCACTCGAGGCCAAGTTTGGGGTCTCAGATGCTGGCACTAAGCTGTACATCATGGAGCAATTCTATGATTACAGGATCACTGAAGAGCGCTCCGTGGTTGAGCAAGCTCATGAGATACAATCTTTTTCTAGAGAACTGGAGCACTTCAATTGTAAGCTATCGTACAAGTTTGTTGACGGAGGTATCATCACTAAGCTTCCTCCTTCGTGGAGGAACTTTGCTACCTTACTGAAGCATAAGAGGTAGGAGTTTTCCATTCCGGATCCCATTGGTACTCTTGGTGTGGAAGAAAAGGCGAGAGAGCAAAGGACACACGTGCTCGAGGTATTGAGGGAGGATATAGTGCCAATCTGGTAGAGAAGCAGAACTTCCAGCCCCACAAGTTTAAGAACAAGGGCAAGTTTGATGGTAAAGCAAAGTTTGATGGGCAGAACAAGGTTGTGCAGCACAAGAACTTCAAGAAGAAGAATGACAAAAAGAAAGGTGTTTGTCTTGTGTGTGGGGATCCTGATCATGGGGCTCCTAGTCGCCCTAATCGCTATGACAAGCGTCATCCTGGGAAAGGCGACAAGACCGCTACTATTTTCATTGGAGACACTGACATGAAAGATGCTCGGTATGGTATATTTCCCACTATTCTTTCAGTATGTCATTCTCCTGATTGGTTGATTGACACGGGTGCTAATGTGCATGTATGCGGTGATATTTCCATGTTTTCATCTTATCAGACCGCAGGGACTTCAACCGTGCTAATGGGCAACGGTTCAAGTGCTTCTGTTCGTGGTGTTGGCATGGCTGATCTGAAGTTTACTTCGGGGAAGATCGTGCGGCTGAAGAACGTGCATTCACTACAAGAAATATGTCAACTAGTGACCTTCTGTCAGTGACCCTAGAAGAATTGGTCATAGATCTATGACCATTTCAGACCAACTGGTCAAAAGCTGTTCGGGGGGCTCCAAACCCTAAACTATAACGACCATTTTGGTCAGAAAGGTCGTAATTTCCTTACACAAAATGGTCATAAAGCAGATAGCACTGGTCTGTTGACAGACTGAAAGAAAGAAAGAAAAACTTTTACAAACTCTGTTTGCTCTTGTTGTTGTAACTATGTCAAGCCAGCATTCAAGTTTTCAGCATAGATCATAACTAACCACATTTGCAATAATTCCCAGGTCTCACAATTACTTGTATCAATAGCATAATCAACTAGCAAGTCATAATGATAAATCTCGGATGACAACACTTTCTCAAAACAATCATAATATGATATAACAAGATGGTATCTTGCTACACCTTTCTGAGACCGCAAGACATAAATGCAGAGCACCTTTAAAGATCATGGACTGGCTAGACATTGTAATTCATGGTAAAAGAGATCCAATCATAGTCATACCCAACATAGATTAATAGTGATGAATGCAAATGATAGCTGTGCTCTCCAGCTAGTGCTCTTTAATAAGAGGGTGATGACTCAACATAAAAGTAAATGGATAGGCCCTTCGCAGAGGGAAGCAGGGATTTGTATAGGTGCTAGAGCTCGGTTTTGAAATAGAGATAAATTGTATTTTGAGCGGTATACTTTCATTGTCAACGTAACAACTAAGAGATGGCGATATCTTCGATGCTAAACACATTATAGGCAGTTCTCAAACAGAATGGTAAAGTTTATACTCCCCCTCCACCAACAAGCATCAATCCATGGCTTGCTCGAAACAACGATTGCCTCCAACATACATCAGGTCCCTGGGGGAGTTTTGTTTGCAATTAATTTTGATTAAGTTTGCATAAAGCATGGGACTGGGCATCCCGGTGACCAGCCATTTTCTCGTGAGTGAGGAGCGGAGTCCACTCCTCTTGAGAATAACCCGCCTAACACGGAAGATAAGGACAGCCTTTTTTGATACATGAGCTATTCGAGCATACAAAACAGAATGTTTATTTGAAGGTTTAGAGTTTGGCACATACAAATTTACTTGGAACAGCAGGTAAATACCGCATATAGGAAGGTATAGTGGACTCATCTGGAATAACTTTGGGGTTTAAGGGATTGGATGCACAAGCAGTATTCCTGCTTAGTACAGGTGAAGGCTAGCAAAAGACTGGGAAGCGACCAACTAGAGAGCGACAACAGCCATGTACATGCATTAAAATTAATAAACATTGGATGCAAGCATGAGTAGGATATAATCCACCATGAACATAAATATCATGAAGGCTATGTTGATTTTGTTTCAACTACATGCGTGAACATGTGCCAACTCAAGTCACTTAAATCATTCAAAGGAGGATACCACCCCATCATACCACATCATAATCATCTCAATAGCATGTTGGCATACAAGGTAAATCATTGTAACACATAGCTAATCAAGCATGGCACAAGCAACTATGATCTCTAATTGTCATTGCAAACATGTTTATTCATAATAAGCTGAATCAAGAACACGGGAATCATCATATTTACAAAAACAAAAGAGGTCGAGTTCATACCAGCTTTTCTCATCTCAGTTAGTCCATCATATATCATCATAATTGCCTTTCACTTGCACGACCGAATAGTGTGAATAATAATAAGAGTGCACGTGCATTGGAGTAAGCTGGAATCTACGAGCATTCAAGAAACAGGAGAAGACAAGGCAATATGGGCTCTGGGTTAAATCAACAATAATGCATATAAGAGCCACTTCAACAATTTAATTATGGTCTTCTCCTACTGACCCCCAAAGAAAAGAAAAGAAAATAAAACTATTTACACGGGAAAGCTCCCAACAAGCAAAAGAAGAGCGGGAAATATTTTTTTGGGTTTTATTTTTAATTACTACTACAGCAGGAAAGTAAATTACTACTATTTTTTGTTTTTCTTAAGGTTTATTAAGCACACAAGAAGAAAGCATAAAAAGGAAACTAAACTAGCATGGATATTACAGTGAAAAAGTATGAGCACCGACATCTAGCAATGAGTGTGTGTGAACATGAATGTAATGTCGGTGAGAAATACGTACTCCCCCAAGCTTAGGCTTTTGGCCTAAGTTGGTCTATGGCCACGGCTGGCCTGGTGGATATCCATAATAATAGTTGTTGGGGTCGTACTGTGATGAGGAAGAATAGTTGGGATCATACTATTGTGCAGCGATTATCGCCTGCTGAGATGCAGCGTGGAGTCGAGTTGCCTCCGCTCTCCTCTCGTACTCTTGTTCCTCCTCTCTGGTAATAACATATCTTCCTTTTGTCTGTGAATCAAAAAAGGCAGGAGCAGGGAGAGTAATACGGAAAACACGTCGTTTATCAAAAATTAAGCGATATAAGAGAGGTGATTCAGGCATCTCGACAAACTGGTGCGAAGCCATAGAGTTATAATCTAAATATGCAGGAGGCAACTCCATATCACCCTCACGAATGTCTATTTCAAGAAAATGAGCTAAGCGGGTTGCGTAAATTCCTCCAAAGAAATCTCCATTATGTCTATTATGATGCAACCTACGAGCTACAATGGCTTGTTGGAAATATGCCCTAGAGGCAATAATAAATTGGTTATTATTATATGTCCTTGTTCATGATAATCGTTTATTATCCATGCTAGAATTGTATTGATAGGAAACTCAGATACATGTGTGGATACATAGACAACACCATGTCCCTAGTAAGCCTCTAGTTGACTAGCTCGTTGATCAATAGATGGTTACGGTTTCCTGACCATGGGCATTGGATGTCATTGATAACAGGATCACATCATTAGAAGAATGATGTGATGGACAAGCCCAATCCTAAGCATAGCACAAGATCGTGTAGTTCGCATGCTAAAGCTTTTCTAATGTCAAGTATCATTTCCTTAGACCATGAGATTGTGCAACTCCCGGATACCGTAGGAGTGCTTTGGGTGTGCCAAACGTCACAACGTAACTAGGTGGCTATAAAGGCACACTACAGGTATCTCCGAAAGTGTCTGTTGGGTTGGCACGAATCGAGACTGCGATTTGTCACTCCGTGTAAACGGAGAGGTATCTCTAGGCCCACTCGGTAGGACATCATCATAATGTGCACAATGTGATCAAGGAGTTGATCACGGGATGATGTGTTACGGAACGAGTAAAGAGACTTGCCGGTAATGAGATTGAACAAGGTACCGGGATACCGGCGATCGAATCTCGAGCAAGTATCATACCGATAGACAAAGGGAATTGTATACGGGATTGATTGAATCCTTGACATCGTGGTTTATCCGATGAGATCATCGTGGAACATGTGGGAGCCAACATGGGTATCCAGATCCCGCTGTTGGTTATTGACCGGAGAGGTGTCTCGGTCATGTCTACATGGTTCCCGAACCCGTAGGGTCTACACACTTAAGGTTCGATGACGCTAGGGTTATAGGGAAAGTATGTATGCAGTTACCGAATGTTGTTCGGAGTCCAGGATGAGATCCCGAACATCACGAGGGGTTCTGGAATGGTCCGGAGGTAAAGATTGATATATAGGAAGTATGGTTATGGCCACCGGAAGTGTTCCGGGCATCACCGGTAGTGTACCGGGACCACCGGAGGGGTCCGGGGGTCCACCAGGTGGGGCCACCAGCCCCGGAGGCCTACATGGGCCAATAGTGGGAAGGGACCAGCCCCTAGGTGGGCTAGGGCGCCTCCCACCAAGGCCCAAGGCGCCTCTAAGAGGGGAAGGGGGCAAACCCTAGGGCAGATGGGCCCTAAGGCCCACCCCAGGTGCGCCTCCCCCTCCTCCCCTTGTGGCCGCCACCTAGATGGGATCTGGGGGCTGCCGCCACCCCTAGGGAGGGAACCCTAGGTGCGGGCGCAGCCCCTCCCCTTCCCCTATATATACTTGAGGTTTGGGCTGCCCAACACACAAGATTTGATCTCCCTGTTGGCGAAGCCCTACCCCACTTCCTCCTCGTCTCTCGTAGTGCTTGGCGAAGCCCTGCTGGAGTCCCGCGCTCCTCCACCACCACCACGCCGTCGTGCTGCTGCTGGATGGAGTCTTCCCCAACCTCTCCTTCTCCCCTTGCTGGATCAAGGCGTAGGAGACGTCACCGGGCGGTACGTGTGTTGAACGCGGAGGTGCCATCCGTTCGGCACTAGGATCTCCGGTGATTTGGATCACGATGAGCCCGACTCCTTCAACCCCGTTCTCTTGAACGCTTCCGCTTAGTGATCTACAAGGGTATGTAGATGCACTCTCCTTCCCTTCGTTGTTGGTTTCTCCATAGATAGATCTTGGTGACACGTAGGAAATTTTTGAATTTCTGCTACGTTCCCCAATAGTGGCATCATGAGCTAGGTCTATTGCGTAGATTCTATGCACGAGTAGAACACAAAGTAGTTGTGGGCGTTGATTTTGTTCAATATGCTTACCGTTACTAGTCCAATCTTGTTTCGACGGTATTTTGGGATGAAGCTGCCGGACCGACCTTACACGTACTCTTACGTGAGACTGGTTCCACCAACTGACATGCACTAGTTGCATAAGGTGGCTAGCAGGTGTCTGTCTCTCCCACTTTAGTCGGAACGGATTCGATGCAAAGGGTCCTTATGAAGGGTAAATAGCAATTGGCATATCACGTTGTGGTTTTGCGTAGGTAAGAAACTTTCTTGCCTGAAACCCATAGCAGCCACGTAAAACATGCAAACAACAATTAGAGGACATCTAACTTGTTTTTGCAGGGTATTCTATGTGATGTGATATGGCCAAGAAGAATGTTATGAATGATATGTGATGTATGAGATTGATCATGTTCTTGCAATAGGAATCACGACTTGCATGTTGATGAGTATGACAACCGGCAGGAGCCATAGGAGTTGTCTTTATTTATTGTATGACCTGCGTGTCATTGAACAACGCCATGTAATTAGTTTACTTTATTGCTAACCGGTAGCCATAGTAGTAGAAGTAATAAGTTCGCGAGACAACTTCATGGAGACACAATGATGGAGATCATGATGATGGAGATCATGGTGTCATGCCGGTGACGATGATGATCATGGAGCCTCGAAGATGGAGATCAAAAGGAGCAATATGATATTGGCCATATCATGTCACTATTTGATTGCATGTGATGTTTATCATGTTTTTGCATCTTATTTGCTTAGAATGATGGTAGTAAATAAGATGATCCCTCATTAAAATTTCAAGAAAGTGTTCTCCCTAACTATGCACCATTGCGAAAGTTCGTCGTTTCGAAGCACCACGTGATGATCGGGTGTGATAGATTCTTACGTTCGAATACAACGGGTATTGACGAGCCTAGCATGTACAGACATGGTCTCGGAACACATGCAAAACACTTAGGTTAACTTCACGAGCCTAGCATGTACAGACATGGCCTCGGAACACAAGAGACCGAAAGGTTGAGCATGAGTCGTATGGTAGATAGGATCAACATGAAGATATTCACCGATGTTGACTAGTCCGTCTCACGTGATGATCAGACACGGCCTAGTTGACTCGGATCATGTAATCACTTAGATGACTAGAGGGATGTCTATCTGAGTGGGAGTTCATAAGATGAACTTAATTATCCTGAACATAGTCAAAAGGTCTTCGCAAATTATGTTGTAGCTCGCGCTTCAGTTCTACTGTTTAGATATGTTCCTAGAGAAAAATTAGTTCAAAGTTGATAGTAGCAATTATGCAGACAGTAGAAGGTTTATGTCCTTAATGCACCGCTCAGTGTGCTGAACCTCGAATGTCGTCTGTGGATGTTGCGAACATCTGACATACACGGTTTGATGACTACATGATAGTTCAGTGCGTAATGCTAAATGGTTTAGAATTGAGGCACCAAAGACGTTTTTGAAACATCGCAGAACATATGAGATGTTCCAAGGACTAAAATTGGGATTTCAGGCTCGTGCCCACGTCAAGAGGTATAAGACCTCCGACGATTTTCTTAGCCAGCAAACTAAGGGAGAAAAGCTCAATTGTTGAGCTTGTGCTCAGATTGTCTGAGTACAACAATCATTTGAATCAAGCGGGAGTTGATCTTCCAGATGAGATAGTGATGTTTCTCCGAAGTCATTACCACCAAGCTGCTAGAGCTTCGTGATGAACTATAATATATCAGGGACATATATGATGATCCTTGAGATATTCGCGATGTTTGACACCACAAAAGTGGAAATCAAGAAGGAGCATCAATTGTTGATGGTTGGTGGAACCACTAGTTTCAAGAAGGGCAAGGGCAAAAAGGGATACTTCATGAAACGACAAATCAACTACTGCTCTAGTGAAGAAACCCAAGGTTGAACCCAAACCCGAGACTAAGTGCTTCTGTAATAAGGGGAACAGCCACTGGAGCAGAATTACCCTAGATACTTGGTAGATGAGAAGGCTGGCAAGGTCGATAGAAGTATATTGAATATACATTGTGTTAATGTGTACTTTACTAGTACTCCTAGTAGCACCATGGTATTAGATACCGGTTCGGTTGCTAAGTGTTAGTAAACTCGAAATAAAAGGCTGCGGAGTAAACGGAGACTAGCTAAAGGTGAGCTGGCGATATGTGTTGGAAGTTTTTCCCAAGCTTGATGTGATCAAGCATCGCACGCTCCCTCTACCATCGAGATTGGTGTTTGCGTTGAGCATAGATGTGATTGGATTATGTCTATCGCAATACGGTTATTCACTTAAGGAGAATAATGGTTACTCTGTTTATTTGAATAATACCTTCAATGGTTTTGCACCTAAAATGAATGGTTTATTGAATCTCGATCGTAGTGATACACATTTTCATGCCAAAGGTATAAGATAGTTATGATAGTACCACACAAATATGGCACTGCAATTTGAGTCATATCGGTATAAAACGCATGAAGAAGCTCCATGTTGATGGATCTTTGGGCTCAGTCGTTTTTGAAAAGTTTGAGACATGCGAACCATGTCTATTGGTGTATATGCATGAAGAAACTCCATGCAAATGGACCATTTGGACTCACTTGATTTTGAATCACTTGAGACATGCAAATCATACCACATGGGCAAGATGACTGAAAGCCTCGTTTTCAGTAAAATGGAACTAGAAAGCAACTTGTTGGAAGTAATACATTTTGATGTGTGAAGTCCAATGAGTGCTGAGGTGTGTAGTGGATATCGTTATGTTCTTACTTCACAGATGATTTGAGTAGATGTTGAGTATATTTACTTGATGAATCACGAGTCTGAATTATTGAAAGGTTCAAGTAATTTTAGGGTGAAGTTGAAAGATCATCGTGACAAGAGGATAAAAGATCTATGATATGATCATAGAGATGAATATCTCAATTACGAGTTTGGCACAGAATTAAGACATTGTGGAAATTGTTTCACAACTAATATAGCCTAGAACACCATAGTGTGATGGTGTGTCCGGACATCATAACTGCACCCTATTGGATATGATGCATACCATGATGTCTCTTATCGAATTACCACGATAGTTTATGGGTTAGGCATTAGAGACAACCACATTCACTTTAAATAGGGCACCACATAATTCCAATGAGATGACACCGTATGAACTATGGTTTAGAGAAACCTCAGCTGTCATTTGTTAAAAGTTTGGGGCTGCGACGCTTATGTGAAAAAGTTTCAGGCTGATAAGCTTGAACCCAAAGCGGATAAATGCATCTTCATAGGACACCCAAAACAGTTGGGTATACCTCATGTCTCAGATCTGAAAGCAATAAGGGATTGTTTCTAGAATCGGGTCCTTGCTCGAGGAAAAGTTTCTCTCGAAAGAATTGAGTGAGAGGATGGTGGAGACTTGATGAGGTTATTGAACCGTCTGTTTAACTACTGTGTGGCAGGGCACAAGGAGTTATTCCTGTGGCACCTACACCAATTGAAGTGGAAGCTTATGATAGTGATCATGAAACTTTAGATCAAGTCACTACCAAACCTCGGATGACAAGGATGCGTACTACTTCAGAGTGGTACGTAATTCTGTCTTGGAAGTCATGTTGCTAGACAACAATGAACCTACGAGCTATGGAGAAGCGATGGTGGGCCCGGATTCCGATAAATGGCTCAAGGCCATAAAATCCGAGAGAGGATCCATGTATGAAAACAAAGTGTAGACTTTGGCAGAATGGCTCGATGGTCGTAAAGCTGTTGAGTACAGATGGATTTTAAAAGGAAGACGGACAATGATGGTAAGTATCACCATTAAAAAGCTCGACTTGTCGTTAAGATATTTTCCGACAAGTTCAAGGAGTTGACTACGATGAGACTTTCTCACTCGTAGCAATGCTAATAGTCTGTTGGAATTATATTAGCGATTACTGCATTATTTATGAAATCTTGCAGATAGGATGTCAAAACATTGTTTCCTCGACGATTTTCTCGAGGAAAGGTTGTATGTGATACAACCGGAAGGTTTTGTCAATCCTGAAAGATGCTAATAAGTATGCAAAGATCCAGCAATCCTTCTAAGGACTGGAGTAAGCATCTCGGAGTTGGAATGTATGCTTTTATGAGATGATCAAAGATTTTGGGTGTATACAAAGTTTATGAGAAACTTGTATTTCCAAAGAAGTGAGTGGGAGCACTATAGAATTTCTGATGAATGTATGTTGTTGACATATTGTTGATCAGAAATGAGGTAGAATTTCTGGAAAGCATATAGGGTTATTTGGAAAGTGTTTTTCAATGGAAAGCCTGGATTAAGCTACTTGAACATTGAGCATCAAGATCTATAAGGATAGATCAAAACGCTTAATGGTACATTCAAATGAGCACATACCTTGACATGATCTTGAAGGTGTTCAAGATGGATCAGTCAAAGAAGGAGTTCTTGCCTGAGTTGTAAGGTATGAAGTTAAGACTTAAAGCTCGACCACGGCAGAAGAAAGAGGAAGGACGAAGGTCGTCCCCTATGCTTTTGTCATAGGCTCCATACGGTATGCCATGCTGAATACCACACCTGATGTGTGCCTTGCCACATATTTGGCAAGAGGGTACAAAGGTGATCTAGGAGTAGATCACCAGATAGCGGTCTAAATTATCCTTAGAGGAATAAGGATATGTTTCTCAGTTATGGAGGTGATAAAGAGTTCGACGTAAAGAGTTACGTCGATGCAAGCTTAACACCTATCCGGATAGCTCTGAGTAAAGATACCAGATACTATAATGGAGCAACAATTTAGAATAGCTCCAAGTAGAACAGTTATTTGAAATGGCTCCAAATGTAGCATAGTAGTTGCATCTACAAGATGACATAGAAATTTGCGAAGTACATACGGATCTGAATGTTGCAAACCCGTTGACTGAAACCTCTCTCACAAGCATAACATGATCAAACCCAGAACTCTTTGGGTGTTAGTCACATGGGGATGTGACCTTGAGTGTTAATCACATATCGAAGTGAACTGGATTATTGACTCTAGTGCAAGTGGGAGACCGTTGGAAATATGCCCTAGAGGCAATAATAAATTGGTTATTATTATATTTCCTTGTTCATGATAATCGTTTATTATCCATGCTAAAATTGTATTGATAGGAAACTCAGATACATGTGTGGATACATAGACAACACCATGTCCCTAGTAAGCCTCTAGTTGACTAGCTCGTTGATCAATAGATGGTTACGGTTTCCTGACCATGGACATTGGATGTCATTGATAACGGGATCACATCATTAGAAGAATGATGTGATGGACAAGCCCAATCCTAAGCATAGCACAAGATCGTGTAGTTCGCATGCTAAAGCTTTTATAATGTCAAGTATCATTTCCTTAGACCATGAGATTGTGCAAGTCTCGGATACCGTAGGAGTGCTTTGGGTGTGCCAAACGTCACAACGTAACTAGGTGGCTATAAAGGCACACTACAGGTATCTCCGAAAGTGTCTGTTGGGTTGGCACGAATCGAGACTGGGATTTGTCACTCCGTGTAAACGGAGAGGTATCTCTGGGCCCACTCGGTAGGACATCATCATAATGTGCACAATGTGATCAAGGAGTTGATCACGGGATGATGTGTTACGGAACGAGTAAAGAGACTTGCCGGTAACGAGATTGAACAAGGTATCGGGATACCGACGATCGAATCTCGGCCAAGTATCATACCGATAAACAAAGGGAATTATATACGGGATTGATTGAATCCTCGACATCGTGGTTCATCCGATGAGATCATCGTGGAACTTGTGGGAGCCAACATGGGTATCCAGATCCCGCTGTTGGTTATTGACCGGAGAGGTGTCTCGGTCATGTCTACATGGTTCCCGAACCCGTAGGGTCTACACACTTAAGGTTCGATGACGCTAGGGTTATAGGGAAAGTATGTACGCGGTTACCGAATGTTGTTTGGAGTCCAGGATGAGATCCCGGACATCACGAGGAGTTCCGGAATGGTCCGGAGGTAAAGATTGATATATAGGAAGTATGGTTTTGGCCACCGGAAGTGTTCCGGGCATCACCGGTAGTGTACCGGGACCACCGGAGGGGTCCGGGGGTCCACCAAGTGGGGCCATCAGCCCCGGAGGCCTACATGGGCCAATAGTGGGAAGGGACCAGCCCCTAGGTGGGCTGGGGCGCCTCCCACCAAGGCCCAAGGCGCCTCCAAGAGGGGAAGGGGGCAAACCCTAGGGCAGATGGGCCCTAAGGCCCACCCCAGGTGCGCCTCCCCCTCCTCCCCTTGTGGCCGCCACCCAGATGGGATCTGGGGGCTGCCGCCACACCTAGGGAGGGAACCCTAGGTGGGGGCACAGCCCCTCCCCTTCCCCTATATATACTTGAGGTTTGGGCTGCCCAACACACACGATTCAATCTCCCTGTTGGCGCAGCCCTACCCCTCTTCCTCCTCGTCTCTCGTAGTGCTTGGCGAAGCCCTGCTGGAGTCCCGCGCTCCTCCACCACCACCATGCTGTCGTGCTTCTGCTGGATGGAGTCTTCCCCAACCTCTCCTTCTCCCCTTGCTGGATCAAGGCGTAGGAGACGTCACCGGGCTGTACGTGTGTTGAACGCGGAGGTGCCGTCCGTTCGGCACTAGGATCTCCGGTGATTTGGATCACAACGAGTACGACTCCTTCAACCCCGTTCTCTTGAACTCTTCCGCTTAGCGATCTACAAGGGTATGTAAATGCACTCTCCTTCCCTTCGTTGCTGGTTTCTCCATAGATAGATCTTGGTGACACGTAGGAAATTTTTGAATTTCTGCTACGTTCCCCAACATGGCTCCCATATGATAAGATTGGTCTCCTAACACAGCACTCCTAAGAATGCTAAGATCAGTGACACACATGTGACATGCTTCATCCTTAGCATTTATGCATCTACCGATAAGGAGAGCAAAATAATGTATAGTGGGAAGGTGAATGCTCCCTATGGTAGCCTGCGTTATGTCTCTGGATTCCCCCACAGTTATACTAGCAAGAAAGTTTCTAAATTCAGATTTAGGGGGATCCCTAATACTGCCCCATGATGGAAGTTTGCACGCAAGAGTGAAATCCTCTAAGCCCATTCTATAAGATTTATCATAAAGATCAAACATGACTGAAGGAGAATTACGCAAAGATGAATACTCAAACCTCCTCACAAATGAACTTGTGAGATCATGATACTGGGGGCATTTGTTGGCCTCAAATTCCTCAAGACCGGCATTGCGCAAATATGCTTTGAATTCTTCTTTAATTCTCGCACGGTCCATAAAATTTTCCGACGGCCATTCGCAAGGCCGTACTGGAGCGTCTCTTGGTGGATCCTCGTCAGCATCGCGCATAGCAATCCTGGGTCCTTGCTTCCTAGAGGAACCACCTTGGAACATCTTCCTAAGCATATTGTTTTTCTCTGAAAAATTCTGAAATTTTTAGTAACTTCAAAATAAAAGTAAACCAAACTCAATAAAACTGATAGCAACTACTCCCACAAGTGCCTAGAGCCTATATCACGCATCAAAACTACTTGGAACCATATAAATTTGACATGCAAGCTCAAGAACATGGTCACCTATGCAGCATAAATTTGCAATGAATAAAGCACTAGAACAAATACTAATTGGACCAATGGAGGAGTCACCTACCAAGGAACAATCTCCCCAAGCAGTTTTGCGAGAGGTGCTTTGAGCAAGGAGATCGAAAATCACAGCAAAAGTGGCTGGAACTCGTGCTTGAGTTGGTTTTTTCGGGTTTGTGTGAGGCAGAGGAAGAAGATGGGTGCTGGGATAAGTGGAGGAGGGCCACCGTGGGCCCACGAGGCAGGGGGCGCGCCCTAGGAAGGGCGGCGCGCCCACCACCCTCGTGGCCAGGTGGCAGCTCCTCCCGTGGTAATGTTTGCACAGTAAATCCTCAAATATTCCCGAAAAAATCATATTAAATTGGCATGGCTTTCTGAGGACTTTTATTTTCGGGATATTTTTATATTGCATGGATAAGTCAGGAAACAGACAGAAAAATACTATTTTTACTTTATTTCTACTAAATTACAGAAAATATAAAGAGGGCACTGAATTTTGTGCTTCTAGTTTCATCCATCTCATGCTTATAAAAAAGAATCCACTAACAAGGTTGATCAAGTCTTGTTAACAAACTTGTTCTGATAATCATGAAACCGGAGAAATTTCGAATAACACTAAGTTACCTCAACGGGGATATGCACATCCCCAATAATAAGAATATCATATTTCTTCTTGACAGTAGGAAGAGGGAATTCAAAACCTCCAAATATAATCGATGGAATTTTTCCAATAGAGTTGATACTATGAACTTGAGGTTGTTTCCTTGGAAGGTTTACCGTATGCTCATTACCATTAACATGAAAAGTGACATTGCCTTTGTTGCAATCAATAACAGCCCCTGCAGTATTAAGAAAAGGTCTTCCAAGAATAATAGACATACTATCATCCTCAGGAATATCAATAATAACAAAGTCCGTTAAAATAGTAACGTTTGCAACCACAACGGGCACGTCCTCACAAATACCAATAGGTATAGCAGTTGATTTATCAGCCATTTGCAAAGATATTTCAGTAGGTGTCAACTTATTCAAGTCAAGTCTACGACATAAAGAGAGAGGCATAACACTAACACCGGCTCCAAGATCACATAAAGCAGTTTTAATATAATTTCTTTTAATGGATCAAGGTATAGTAGGTACTCCGGGATCTCCAAGTTTCTTTGGTATTCCACCCTTAAAAGTATAATTAGCAAGCATGGTGGAAATTTCAGCTTCCGATATCTTTCTTTTATTAGTAATGATATCCTTCATATATTTAGCATAATGATTTGTTTTGAGCACATCAGTCAATCGCATACGTAGAAAGATAGGCCTAATCATTTCAGCAAAGCGCTCAAAATCCTCATCATCCTTCTTCTTGGATGGTTTCGGAGGAAAAGGCATGGGTTTCTGAACCCAAGGTTCTCTTTCTTTCCCATGTTTCCTAGCAACAAAGTCTCCTTTATCATAACGTTGATTCTTTGATTGTGGGTTATCAAGATCAACAGCGGGTTCAATTTCTACATCATTATCATTACTAGGTTGAGCATCATCATGAACATCATCATTAATATTTTTACTAGGTTCATGTTCATTACCAGATTGTGTTTCAGCATCAGACATAGAAATATCATTTGGATTATCAGGTGGTTCAGCAATAGGTTCACTAGAAGTTTGCACAGTTCTATCATTTTTCTTTTTCTTCTTTTTAGAAGAACTAGGTGCATCAATATTATTTCTCTGAGAATCTTGCTCGATTCTCTTAGGGTGGCCTTCAGGATACAAAGGTTCCTGAGTCATTCTACCAGTTCTAGTAGCCACTCTAAAAGCATAATCATTTTTCTTACTATTCATTTCATGGAGCAATTCTTTTTGAGCTTTAAGTACTTGTTCTAGTTGAGTGGTAACCATAGAAGCATGTTTGTTAACAAGTTTAAGTTCACCTTCAATATCAGCCATATAATCACCCAAGCGTCTAATCATATAAGCATTTTCTTTTAATTGTCTACCAAAATAAGCATTGAAGTCATCTTGCTTATACATAAAGTTATCAAACTCCTCCAAGCACTGACTAGTAATTTAGTATGAGGAACTTCAACTTTATCATATCTATAGAGAGAATTTACCTTTACTACCTGTGTCGGGACATCGAGATCAGGAGGTTCTTCAGTAAATAAATGATTGAGATCATAAGTTTCTTCAACAGGCAGTGAATTAAGACCATGTATTTCTTCAATAGGAGGTAAATTCTTAACGTCTTCAGTTTAATTACCTTTTTCTTTCATAGATTTCTTTGCCTCTTGCATATCTTCGAGACTGAGAAATAGAATACCACTCTTCTTCGGAGTTGGTTTAGGAATAGGCTCAGTAATTGGAGCAGGAGCTGGCTCAGGAGCTGGCTCAGGAGGTGCCCAATTATTTTCATTTGTCAACATATTATTCAATAGAATTTCAGCTTCATCCGGTGTTCTTTCCCTGAAAAGAGAACCAGCACAACTATCCAGGTAATCTCTGGAAGCATCGGTTAGTCCATTATAAAAGATATCAAGTATTTCAGGTTTCTTAAGAGGATGATCAGGCAAAGTATTAAGTAACTTGAGAAGCCTCCCCCAAGCTTGTGGGAGACTCTCTTCTTTAATTTGCACAAAGTTGTATATTTCCCTCAAAGCAGCTTGTTTCTTATGAGCGGAGAAGTAATAAATCATATCCTGGGGACTACGCACACAACCAGGAACAAGAGAATTAAACCATATCTTAGCATCGCCCTTTAATGAGAATGGAAATATTTTGAGTAAATAGAGGTAACGTGATCTCTCATTATTAGTGAACAGGGCAGCTATATCATTTAACTTAGTAAGATGTGCCACAACAGTTTCAGATTCATAGCCATAAAACGGATCAGATTCAACCAAAGTAATTATATCAGGATCAACAGAGAATTCATAATCTTTATCAGGAACACATATAGGTGAAGTAGCAAAAGCAGGATCGGGTTTCATTTTATCTCTAAGTGATTCTTTGTTCCATTTAATTAATAACCTTTTAAGCTCATATCTATCTTTGTAGGCTAAAATAGCTAAAGAAGAATCTTTATCAAAAAGATAACCTTTAGGAATAACAGGCATATTTTCATCATCACTATCATCATCGTATTCAGTTTCATCAATTTCTCTTTCTCTAGCTCTAGCAATTTGTTCTTCAAGAAATTCACTAAGGGGCACAGAAGTATCAGGCATAGAAGCAGTTTCATCATAAGTATCATGCATAGTAGAAGTGGCATCATCAATAACATGCGACATATCAGAACAAATAGCAGAAGCAGATGTAGGTGTCGCAAACTTACTCATAACAGAAGGTGAATCAAGTGCAGAGCTAGATGGCAGTTCCTTACCTCCCCTCGTAGTTGAGGGATAGATCTTGGTTTTTGGATCTCTCAAGTTCTTCATAGTGTCCAGCAGATATAAATCCCAAGTGACTCAAAGAATAGAGCTATGCTCCCCGACAACGGCGCCAAAAAAAGGTCTTGATAACCCACAAGTATAGGGGATCGCAATAGCTTTCGAGGGTAGAGTATTTAACCCAAATTTATTGATTCGACACAAGGGGAGCCAAAGAATATTCTCAAGTATTAGCAGCTGAGTTGTCAGTTCAACCACACCTGGAAACTTAGTATCTGCAGCAAAGTGTTTAGTAGCACAGTAATATGATAGTGGTGGTAACGACAACAAAAGTAAAGACAGCAAAAGTAATGTTTTTGGTATTTTGTAGTGATTGTAACAGTAGCAGCGAGAAAGTAAATAAGCGTAAACCAGCATATGGAAAACTCGTAGGCACCTGATTAGTGATGGATAATTATGCCGAATGCGGTTCATCATGTAACAGTCATAACATAGGGTGACACAGAACTAGCTCGATTACATGATAAATCTCATCCAACCCATCACCGTCCAGCAAGCCTACGATGGAATTACTCACGCACGGCGGTGAGCATCATGAAATTGGTGATGGAGGATGGCTGATGATGACGACAGCGACGAATCCCCCTCTCCGGAGCCCTGAACAGACTCCAGATCAGCCCTCCCAAGTGGTTTTAGGGCTTGGCGGCGGCTCCATATCGTAAAACGCGATGATTTCTTCTCCTTGATTTTTTTCTCTCCGAAAGCAAATATATAGAGTTGGAGTTGGCGTCGGAGGGTTTCCAGGGGGCCCACGAGGTAGGGGGGCGCGCCCTGGGGGGGCGCCCCCCACCCTCGTGGAAAAGGGTGTGGGCCCCCTGGTCTTCATATTTGGCGAGGATTTTTTATTATTTTTTCTAAGGTATTCCATGGAGTTTCAGGACTTTCCGAGAATATTTGCTTTTTGCACATAAAACAACACCATGGCTGGCGGCAAAGTAGCTGATTCCTGTAGTGGTGAGTCCAGGTTAGTTCCATTCAAATCATACAAGTTAGAGTCCAAAACAAGGGCAAAGTGTTTGGAAAATTAGATACGATGGAGACGTATCAGCCATAAGATTGATCATTTGGCTTGAAAGCCATTGATCTCCACACGTGATAGCTTGTTTCTGAGAACACTTTTTTAAAATAATTGCCATATTACAAGTTTGTTATTTTTCCTGTGAACTTGGCCACATATAATGAAACAATGCGAGGGTTTCCTAATTTTTTGATTTTTTTGAATATTTTATGCCCATTTCAAAATGCGGTCAAAACGGCGGGAATGACCGTTCCTAGCTAGTGGTTGAATCTTGGAATTTTTTTGGTGTTTCTCTGATTAAATAGATACTTATGTGCCTAGAAATGATTTTTGGAAAAAATAAATAGCAAACTATGAGGCACCTGTAGTTCAAATTTGACCCGCTTCCAACTGAATCGGCGGGAATTTGTCTTTTTCACGAGAGGTGGATCAAAACTTTTTACACCCCAACCATTTTGTCAATTCTGCATTAAATATGGCCTAATATTTTAGAAAATGATTTGGTCCAATTTGGCAACAATTATTTGGGAGGTCCTTCACAAAAAAACCGCCTTTTGGGCACTCGAAAAATGGAAAATGGTTTCTTCGTCCAAAGAAAATGAAAACTTCTTTAGGCAACATTGTTTGCCATTCCAATATGCACCCTTGTGCACAATATGAGATCATTTGAACAAACTATGCCATGAATGTGGCCGTAAGATTGATCATTTGGCTTGAAAGCCATTGATCTCCACACGTGATAGCTCGTTTCTGAGAACACTTTTTTAGAATAATTGTCGTATTACAAGTTTGTTATTTTTCCTGTGAACTTGGCCACATATAATGACACAATGCGAAGGTTTCCCATTTTTTTTTGATTTTTTTGAATTTTTTATGCCTGTTTCAAAATGCGGTCAAAACGGCGGGAATGACCGTTCCTAGCTAGTGGTTGAATCTTGGATTTTTTTTGGTGTTTCTCTGATTAAATAGGTACTGATGTGCCTAGAAATGATTTTTGGAAAAAATAAATAGCAAACTATGAGGCACCTGCAGTTCAAATTTGACCCGCTTCCAACTGAATCGGCGGGAATTTGTATTTTTCACAAGAGGTGGATCAAAACTTTTTACACCCCAACCATTTTGTCAATTGTGCATTAAATATGGCCTAGTATTTTAGAAAATTATTTGGTCCAATTTTGCAACAATTATTTGCAAGGTCCTTCACAAAAAAACCTCCTTTTGGGCACTCGAAAAATGGAAAATGGTTTTTATGTCCAAAGAAAATGGAAACTTCCTTAGGAAACATTGTTTGCCATTCCAATATGCACCCTTGTGCACAATGTGAGATCATTTGAACAAACTATGCCATGAATGTGGCCATAAGATTGATCATTTGGCTTGAAAGCCATTGATCTCCACACGTGATAGCTCGTTTCTGAGAACACTTTTTTAAAATAATTGCCGTATTACAAGTTGTCATTTTTCCTGTGAACTTGTCCACATATAATGACACAATGCAAAGGTTTCCCAATTTTTTGATTTTTTTGCATTTTTATGCCCGTTTCGAAATGCGGTCAAAACGGCGGGAATGACCGTTCCTTGCTAGTGGTTGAATCTTGGAAATTTTTTTGGTGTTTCTCTGATTAAATAGGTACTTATCTACCTAGAAATGATTTTTGGAAAAAATAAATAGCAAACTATGAGGCACCCGTAGTTCAAATTTGACCCGCTTCCAACTGAATCCGCGGGAATTTGTCTTTTTCACGAGAGGTGGATCAAAACTTTTTACACACCAAAATTTTTGTCAATTGTACATTAAATATGGCCTAGTATTTTAGAAAAATGATTTGGTCCAATTTTGCAATAATTATTTGGGAGGTCCTTCACAAAAAACATCCTTTCGGGCACTCGAAAAATGGAAAATGGTTTTTTCGTCCAAAGAAAATGAAAACTTCCTTAGGCAACATTGTTTGCCATTCCAATATGCACCCTTGTGCACAATATGAGATCATTTGAACAAACTATGCCATGAATGTGGCCATAAGATTGATCATTTTGCTTGAAAGCCATTGATCTCCACACATGATAGCTCGTTTCTGAGAACACTTTTTTAAAATAATTGCCGTATTACAAGTTTGTTATTTTTCCTGGTAACTTGGCCACATATAATGACACAATGCGAAGGTTTCCCAATTTTTTGATTTTTTTTGAATTTTTTATGCCCGTTTCAAAATGCGGTCAAAACGGTGGGAATGACCGTTCCTAGCTAGTGGTTGAATCTTGGAATTTTTTTGGTGTGTCTCTAATTAAATAGGTACTTATGTACCTAGAAATGATTTTTGGAAAACATAAATAGCAAACTATGAGGCACCTGTAGTTCAAATTTGACCCGCTTCCAACTGAATCGGTAGGAATTTGTCTTTTTCACGAGAGGTGGATCAAAACTTTTTACACCCCAACCATTTTGTCAATTGTGCATTAAATGTGGCCTAGTATTTTAGAAAATGATTTGGTCCAATTTGGCAACAATTATTTGGGAGGTCCTTCACAAAAAAACCTCCTTTTGGGCACTCGCAAAATGGAAAATGGTTTTTTCATCCAAAGAAAATGAAAACTTTCTTAAGCAACATTGTTTGCCATTCCAACATTCACCCCTGTGCACAATATGAGATCATTTGAACAAACTATGCCATGAATGTGGCCATAAGATTGATCATTTGGCTTGAAAGCCATTGATCTCCACACGTGATAGCTCATTTCTGAGAACACTTTTTTAAAATAATTGTCGTATTACAAGTTTGTTATTTTTCTGTGAACCTGGCCACATATAATGACACAATGTGAAGGTTTCCCATTTTTTTGATTTTTTTTGATTTTTTTGTGCCCGTTTCAAAATGCGGTCAAAACGGCGGGAATGACTGTTCCTAGCTGGTGGTTGAATCTTGGATTTTTTTTGGTGTTTCTCTGATTAAATAGGTACTTATGAGCCTAGAAATGATTTTTGGAAAAAATAAATAGCAAACTATGAGGCAGCTGCAGTTCAAATTTGACCCGCTTCCTACTAAATCGGCGGGAATTTGTCTTTTTCACGAGAGGTGGATCAAAACTTTTTACACCCCAACCATTTTGTCAATTGTGCATTAAATATGGCCTAGTATTTTTGAAAATGATTTGGTCCAATTTTGCAATAATTATTTGGGAGGTCCTTCAAAAAAAAACCTCCTTTTGGGCACTCGAAAAGTGGAAAATGGTTTTTTTCATCCAAAGAAAATGAAAACTTCCTTAGGCAACATTGTTTGCCATTCCAATATGCACCCTTGTGCACAATATGAGATCATTTGAACAAACTATGCCATGAATGTGGCCATAAGATTGATCATTTGGCTTGAAAGCCATTGATCTCCACACGTGATAGCTCGTTTCTGAGAACACCTTTTAAAAAATAATTGTCGTATTACAAGTTTGTTATTTTTCCTGTGAACTTGGCCATATATAATGACACAATGTGAAGGTTTCCCAATTTTTTTGATGTTTTTTGAAATCTTTATGCCCGTTTCAAAATGCGGTCAAAACGACGGGAATGACCGTTCCTAGCTAGTGGTTGAATGTTGGAATTTTTTTGGTGTTTCTCTGATTAAATAGGTACTTACGTACCTAGAAATGATTTTTGGAAAAAATAAATAGCAAACTATGAGGCACATGTAGTTCAAATTTGACCCACTTCCAACTGAATCGGCGGGAATTTGTCTTTTTCACGAGAGGTGGATCAAAACTTTTTACACCCCAACCATTTTGTCAGTTGTGCATTAAATATGGCCTAGTATTTTAGAAAATGATTTGGTCCAATTTTGCAACAATTATTTGGGAGGTTCTTCCCAAAAAACCTCCTTTTGCGCACTCGAAAAATGGAAAATGGTTTTTTCGTCGAAAGAAAATGAAAACTTCCTTAGGCAACATTGTTTGTCATTCCAATATGCACCCTTGTGCACAATATGAGATCATTTGAACAAACTATGCCATGAATGTGGCCATAAGATTGATCATTTGGCTTGAAAGCCATTGATCTCCACACATGATAGCTCGTTCCTGAGAACACATTTTTAAAATAATTGTCATATTACAAGTTTGTTATTTTTCCTGGTAACTTGGCCACATATAATGACACAATGTGACGGTTTCCCAATTTTTTGATTTTTTTTGAATTTTTTATGCCCGTTTCAAAATGCAGTCAAAACGGCGGGAATGACCGTTCCTAGCTAGTGGTTGAATATTGGAATTTTTTGGTGTTTCTCTGATTAAATAGATACTTATGTACCTAGAAATGATTTTTGGAAAAAATAAATAGCAAACTATGAGGGAGCTGCAGTTCAAATTTGACCCGCTTCCAACCGAATCGGCGGGAATTTGTCTTTTTCACGAGAGCTGGATCAAAACTTTTTACACCCCAACCATTTTGTCAATTGTGCATTAAATATGGCCTAGTATTTTATAAAATGATTTGGTCCAATTTTGCAATAATTATTTGGGAGGTCCTTCACAAAAAAACCTCCTTTTGGGCACTCGAAAACTGAAAAATGGTTTTTTCGTCCAAAGAAAATGAAAACTTCCTTAGGCAACATTGTTTGCCATTACAATATGCACCCTTGTGAACAATATGAGATCATTTGAACAAACTATGCCATGAATGTGGCCATAAGATTGATCATTTGGCTTGAAAGCCATTGATCTCCACACATGATAGCTCGTTCCTGAGAACACATTTTTAAAATAATTGTCATATTACAAGTTTGTTATTTTTCCTGGTAACTTGGCCACATATAATGACACAATGCGAAGGTTTCCCAATTTTTTGATGTTTTTTGAATTTTTTATGCCCGTTTCAAAATGCGGTCAAAACGGTGGGAATGATCGTTCCTAGCTAGTGGTTGAATCTTGGAATTTTTTTGGTGTTTCTCTTATTAAATAGGTAGTTTTGTACCTAGAAATGATTTTCGGAAAAAATAAATAGCAAACTACAAGGCACCTGTAGTTCAAATTTGACCCGCTTCCAACTAAATCGGCGGGAATTTGTCTTTTTCACCAGAGGTGGATCAAAACTTTTGACACCCCACCATTTTATCAATTGTGCATTATTTATGGCCTAGTATTTTATAAAATTGATTAGGTCCAATTTTGTAACAAATATATGGTAGGTCTTTCACAAAAAAACTCCTTTTGGGCTCTCGAAAAATGAAAAATGTTTATTTTAGGAAAAAAACTCATTTCTCACTACACCTTTTTGAAGATATTTATCTTTTTTCATGTTTGTTATTTTTTGCGAAAACTCGTTCACATTTTGGTGACACGATGAGAAGGTTTTCTATTTTCTTTTTGAAATTCTCAGGTCATAAAATAGCTGACATGATTTTGACATATTAATTTTAGTCAACTATGACCAATTTAGATGGTCATAGCATCATACTGCATTCTGATTAGTCCGTAGACGTTTCACGCGGATCGTGCATCATACGCCGTCGGATGCTCATGGATCCAACAGCTATCCTCAACCATTTCACACCAACCCCGAAACCCTAGCTGGTCATTTTCCATCCACCCCCACCCCCCCCCCCCCCCCCCCCCCCCCACCCCCGCCGCCTCCTTTCTTTCCCACATCCATCCATCTCCTCGCTGTCTCGCCCGATGGAGAGAGAGAGAGAGACAGAGAGACAGAGAGAGCTGCCTCCTCCCTTCCAGATCGCCGCTGGAACCTCCCTCCGGTGGAGCTGGCCGCCGTCCATGGCCTCCCGCACGCCCCTCCCCTTCCCCCACCTAACCAAACCACACGTCCATGGCCACATCCCTGCTCGATCTCGTTGGGAACGAGGCCACCTGCAACCACCGGCCTCCATCGATCCAACCATCCATCCATGCCTGCAGCAGCACTCCCGCCGCCCGTGCTCCTTCCCTAGCAGCGCACCCCGACGCCTCCACATCCCCACACAGCCCGCGAGGCACCGGCCTCCCCAGATCCGATCGAGGCACCCCGCCTTCCTCTCCCTCGTCTCAGCTTTCTCCCAGATCCGATCGAGGCAACGCCGCCACCCCCACTCACCACCGTCGACCTCTCCCCTCGCCATGCACCTCTCCCCTTGCCTTCCTCCTAGGCTCCAAGGCTCAACGCTTGTGAGGGGGACGCGGTGAGGCCGAGGTGGACGACGGGGTGCTTGTTCGGCTGCTTCCATGCGGCGGCGGCGAGCCGCGCGCCGGGCACGCCCGCGCCCAGCTCATCTCCTCCTCAGGTGTTCCCAACCCCAAGGTATTTTCCTCTCCCGTCGTGCCCCGCATTGAGCCCGTGCTTTTCGCCTTCTCGAGCCAAGGTTCTGACGCTGTCATGCGCTCCTTTGGTGTTCTATTTTTCATGCCCACAGATGTCGTCCAAGGCGGTCAAGGTGGTGCTGCCGGAGTCAGTGCACCAGCACTCCACTGCACACATGCGACGATGCAGGCGGCTGCTTAGGGTTCCGGCCAGATGTCAAAGGCGAGGCCCTGACCCGCCCCCAACTGTGCCGCCCCCGCCCGTGACGCCGTCTTTGCCGTGGAGTTCCAAAGTTCAAGGACCGAATCACCGACGGTGTCAGTGACAAGCAGGTTCGACATCTTCCTCGGTTCTTTCCCGTGCATTCCTTTGGTAGAAGCACTAGTAGTATCTGTAATTTGTGCAGGAAATAAATAGTATCTGACTTCTCGGTCTTCTAGTAGCATGACAGGCCCATATTTTCTCTTATGAAAATGAACAACCACTCATTTTGGCCATGTTGCAGTCACTTGGAAACATTATCGTAGCCTCTACGCATAGTCTGATAACACAAAATATCTGCAGTCTGTTAATATTGTAAGAATCTTGGGGCTTAAAATCTTTAGAATAACACCAAGCTCCAGAGTTTCAAGACATCACAACTGTTGCTCGTACCTGCTTGCTGCCAGACAACTAGACAAATAAGCGAATGCAAGCCATCATGTGACTTGTTTGTGTCTGCTTGCTACGAAATTAGTCCATCCGCGTGGCTGTCCGGCCATGTAAAAGGAAACCTAGAAGTTTGCTCTGCGTGGAACCGGTGGGTGGGCGCTTATGGACGGATTTTTGCATAGAATGTCTAACATTATTTGGGCTTGCTGATTGTTCATTTTGAGTTGGAGATGAAATTTGTTTGGGCATCATAATCTAGATTTTTATTTTTACCCTTTTGTCAAATTTGCGTCGCACATTCGTTATATATATCAGAATGATTAAGAATCTGAAGGTAGGACTGTTTTTCACTCATCTCACAGTTTCTGGGACGGGTGAGGATCATGGAGTGCTTTGGCTGTTCACAACTCGAGTGGACACGGTACTGGTCAGGTGCCATGGTGCCTGGTGCTTGCGTGGTGAGAAGCAACCTCTGGCTAATCCTCGGGTCATGGATGCCCTCTCACTCCCATGCATTTGTCCCACTAAACCACTGATGTAGCTCAAAGGACACTACAAATCTTCAATCGTATGTGTCATTCCTTCATACTACTATCTCTGTCCCCTTTATTAGCCTCAGATTTGGTTGGTCCTTTGTTCGATCAAATGCACAAATCATATTTCTTCTTGGATGTCTATGTGTGCATTCTCTTAATTCTTTGATTAATGAAAGAAAAATATTGAAAATGTGCATGTTATGACTGGCTAATACACTGAGAAATAATAATGCTGTGCAACTTTATCAAGGATCGATTAGTTAGTTACTGGGAGGCATTATCGAATGTTGTTCTTCCCTGCTCTTACCGGCGTCCTTTTAATTCCGTATGAGTTTTTGTAGTTGAAGGAGTTCATTCTGTGCAGCCGGAGGCGTATGAGTTCAAGATCAGCGACCAGTTTTTTCAGAGGCATATATAGTACTGCATTATAAATAAGTTTGTATGTTGTTGGTCTAATTAGTTTGTATGCTGCATCATATATAGTACTGCATATCATATATAGTATTGCTAATTAGTTTGTATGCTGTTGACTTAGCTTGACCCAGAACATATCATATAGTACTACATTATGGTACTGCAAGATCGGTGAGAGAGAGGCATAGTCTAATTGGGAATCCATGTGTGTGCATTTCTGTCTTATTGGAATATGTTGAGTACATATTGGAATATGCTGAATGCTATTGCCTGATATAATATAAGTATGAGCTACAGCTTTATGCATATTTGTTTTGTATTTTTTATAAATGATGATAGTTTTTGCAAGATGTTCACATGTTATTTTATTTTTTGACTAAATTCTCTTATGCCCTTGACTTAGCTTGACCCAGAACAGCAGCATCCTTGATGCGCGTATTGACCTTCACCTCTTTCTTTCTCTCGCAGACTCGAAGGAGACCATACGCAAGGCACCTCCTCTTCGGTTGTGAGACTGTCCAGGGGTCGTGGGTGCGGCTAATGCCTATGTATGTGGCCGCACTTGACACTGCCCTCTCTTTAAGGGCACATATCATTTTTTATAACGCTGCTATCTTTTCCCAAGTCTTTATTATCTTGCCTAGCCTTGTACTGATATGTATTGTTTGATGCTAATTACCCAAGTTAGTGCATGATGTTAAGGATAACCTGAGAACACTTGCCTAAGTTTATAAGATATGACATGTGACAGTTCAAACCTGCTTTGCTGCTCTTTCAATGCTTTTGTTGTTGTACTGTGCTTCTCTGGTTGTTTGAATGCTTCTGCTGCTAGCCTGCTAGACTGCTACTAGCTTGAATAGGTGTGCACTTGTGCTGGTGGTGGTGTTGCTTGTGTTGCTGCTGCTAATTTAATGGTTATACTCACGCCGCTGTTGATTAAATTCCTATGTTGTTGTTGCATGCTTATGCTACTGATTCAATGCTTTAGAAATTAATTGAATTGAACCTGATTCAATGCTAACGATTTCTCCAACTTGCCAAAATTTTCATAATTGTCTCCTGCCTTGTGATGTTAGTCTCTGTGCACTTACTAGTATTGTTAGTTGAATGGATGGTCGTGGTAGTAGAATAGGAATTTTCTTTAGGTTAGTGCTATAGTGATGTTCATTTCATTACCTAAACTTTGTACCAATGTACCATGTAGGTATGTATAGATTATTATTGTAGAACAACATCAGGTTAATCTGTTGCATTCAAGTTGTTGGAAGTTTTGTTATGCCATGCTTAGTGTTTACTGAATTGGGGCATTTGGGCATGTATGTCTAATTTTTAGCCTCTTGAAAGATTATTATTTACTTCCAGTGTATTTCACTAATAACTTATCTAGATCAGGATCTAATGTTGTCGAGGTTGCTGTCGTGGTTCTAAGTCTGATAGTAATGTAGGGGGGTAGGTATGGAGAGGCAAGGTCTTAGCTATGGAGTAGTTGTAAGCACACGAGGTTTTACGAGTTCAGGCCCTTCTCGGAGGAAGTAATAGCCCTATGTCTCGGAGCCCGGAGGCGGTCGACTGGATTATGCGTGTATGAATTATAGGGGTGCGAACCCTTTACACCGAGGAGGGGGGGCTTATATAGAGTTTGTCGGACCCCTCCGGCCCTCAGTTGTGCAGGGTTTAAAATACATTAAGGTCGGGCATTACTGGTAACGCCCCTAATAAAGTGCTATGATGACCACAAAAGCTACTTAATAACCGACCTTTAGCATGCGGAGTGCCTTTAGGTCTTCTGGCCGTCGAGTGGTTGGATCTTGGTCGAGTGATTACTCCTTGGTCGAGTGTCTTCGAGTCTGTCGAGTGGAACACCTCCAAGTCGATTGAAAGGTGATTTGTTCTAGAGATGTCCTTAGGTAGGGCAGTTGGGACAGGTCCATGACCCTACCCTAGGTACATAGCTTCATCAGTTGCTGCTGCTGTGACAGAAGATCAGAAGAAGCTTGGAGATGCGCGCCATAGTTTTAGTTGATGTTGCCACCAAGTTTTGGTGCTTGTGTATCTGTTTTTGATCGTATGTGCACTTGTTGGAAGTGCAAACGTGTATGTGCTCTTGTGAGTATTTGACTGGATGATTTCTGGATTTAATCACTTAATTGAGAGATTTATTGATTTTTTGCTGTTCAAATGTGTAAATTGAAATTTGTGAATGAAAAAGACCAAATGTTCTACTTGACAAAATAATATTTGGGCTCTAACAAGGCTGTGGCCCAAACTATAGTGTATCGGTACAGTGTGTATTTAAGAAAAACCAAAAAATAAGCTTAATGAAATGGTTCGCAAAAAGGCCATGTCACAGAAAATAAAAAGGCCAAATTGTTGGGCCAGGCCCATGTAGCTAGCAAAAATTAACAAAAAAAAGTATGAAAATGGCTGAATTGTTGGGCTCGGCCCATGTAGAAAACTGAATTGGACCGAGCTAAATATTGTGCCACATCAGCTTGCCACGCTGGATGCCTACGTGGCATGGGGAGGTTGTTAGTGACCAAAACAAAGCAGTAGGAATATTTTGGTCGTAAACGTCTACGACCTTCTCACAGAGAAGGTCGTTAATTTCAGTTTATGACCGCCAGCTTTTGACCATCTGTTTTTGGTCACAAAAAGGTCACAAATGGACAATAATGACCATTCAGTGACCAATAGTCAAGGTCACAAGTTGACATATTTCTTGTAGTGATTATGTCCCCTCCGTCAATAAAAATCTTGTTAGCGGATCTCTTCTGTGTAGAGATGGCTACAAGCTTGTCTTTGAGTCAAATAAATTGGTAATATCCAAGTATGGAACCTTTGTTGGTAAAGGCTATGAGTCAGGAGGCCTGTTTCATTTATCCTTATCAGATGTTTGCAATAAAGTTGTTAATCATATTTACAACAATAGTGAATCAAATGTGTGGCATTCACGTCTTTGTCATGTTAACTTTGGTTGCATGTCGCGACTAGCCAAATTGAACTTACTCCCTAGTTTCACCACTGTCAAGGGATCTAAGTGTCAAGTTTGTGTGCAAGCAACCTCGTAAGTCTCACACGACTGCGGAAATGAGAAATCTTGCACCAGTAGAACTCATACATTCAGATCTATGCGAAATGAATGGTGTTTTGACAAAAGGTGGAAAGAAATATTTCATGACGTTAATTGATGACTCCACTAGATACTGACGTGTGTATCTTTAGAAATCTAAGGACGAGGCTTTGAATTTTTTCAAGATCTATAAAGCTGAAGTGGAAAACCAACTTGATCAGAAAATCAAGAGGCTTAGGTCCGACCGTGGTGGAGAGTATTTTTCCAATGAATTTGATGTTTTTTGTGCACAACATGGTATAATCCATGAGAGGACGCCTCCCTATTCACATTAGTCAAATGGGGTAGCCGAAAGAAAGAAGCATACTCTAACTGATTTGGTTAATGCCATGTTAGACACATCGGGTCTCTCCAAGGCATGGTGGGGGAGGCAATATTGACTGCATGTCATGTCCTAAACCGAGTTCCACAAAGAATAAAGAGATAACTCCATTCGAGGAATGGGAGAAGAAAAGATTAAAACTCTCTTATCTACGAACCTGGGGTTGTTTGGCGAAAGTCAATGTGCCAATTCCAAAGAAGCGTAAGCTTGGACCAAAGACCGTGGATTGTGTTTTCCTAGGATATGCTTTTCGTAGCATTGGTTATAGATTCTTGGATGTAACATCTGAGGTACCTGACATGCTTGTCGGTACGATCATGGAGTCAAATGATGCGACTTTATTTGAAGATATCTTTCCCATGAAGGATATGGCTATCTCATCTAATCAGGAGATGCCTAGTTCATCGAACCAGGAACCAGTTACAATTACTGAACCTGCCATTTCGATGGAACACTTTGAAAATCCTGTGGAGGAGAACAATGAAGTTCCTATTAGGAGAAAGAGACAGAGGACTTCAATGTACTTTGGTGATGATTTCCTTGTGTATCTCATAGATGACACTCCCAGTTCTATTTCAGAGGCCTATGCATCTGAAGATGCTGACTACTGGAAGGAAGCGGTTCGTAGTGAGATGGATTCCATCTTGGCGAATGAAACTTGGGAGATAACTGATCGTCCTTATGGGTGCAAACCTATAGGATGTAAATGGGTATTCAAGAAGAAGCTTAGGCCTGATGGTACTATTGAAAAGTACAAGGCTTGGATCGTGGCTAAGGATTATACCCAAAAGCAAGGTGAAGACTTCTTTGATACTTATTCACCTATGGCTCGACTGACCACTACTCGAGTTCAACTTTCACTAGCTGCCTCACATGGTCTTCTCGTTCATCAAATGGATGTTAAGTCTGCTTTCCTAAATGGAGAGTTGTACGAGGGAATTTATATGGAACAGCCAGATGGGTTTGTACTAGATGGTCAGGAAGGAAAAGCGTTCAAGTTGCTGAAGTCTTTGTATGGACTCAAGCAAGCACCCAAACAGTGGCATGAGAAGTTTGAAAGAACTTTAACAACTGCAGGCTTTGTTGTAAACGAAGCTGATAGATGTGTGTACTATCACCATGGTGGGGGCGAGGGAGTTATCCTTTGCTTGTATATTGATGACATACTGATTTTTGGAAAAAATCTGAATGTTATTAAGGAGGTCAAGGATTTCCTATCTCGTTGTTTTCAGATGAAGGTTTTAGGAGTGGCTGATGTCATTCTAAATATCAAGTTGTTGAGAGACGATGATAGTGAGATTACATTGCTTCAATCTCACTATGTGGAAAAGATCTTGAGTCGCTTTGGCTATAGTGACTGCAAGCCTTCTCCAACACCATATGATGCTAGCATGCTGCTTCGAAAGAATCGAAGAATTGCTACAGATCAATTGAAATATTCTCATATTATTGGCTCGCTTATGTACTTAGCCAGTGCTACAAGACCTGACATCTTTTTTGCTGTTAGCAAACTGAGTCAGTTTGTCTCAAAACCAGGAGATGTGCATTGGAAAGCTCTAGAGAGAGTTTTGTGTTATTTGAAAGGCACTGCTAATTATGGAATTCACTACACTGGGCACCCAAAGGTGCTTGAAGGGTATAGTGACTCAAACTGGATCTCAGATGCTGATGAGATAAAGGCGACGAGCGGATATGTATTCACTCATGGAGGTGGCGCTGTTTCTTGGAAGTCTTGCAAGCAGATCATCTTAACGAGGTCAACAATGGAAGCAGAACTTACAGCACTAGATACAGCTACGATCGAATCAGATTGGCTTCGTCGGCTCTTGAATGACTTCCCGACTGTTGAGAAACCTGTACCGGGTATCCTTATGAACTGCGGCAATCAAACTGTGATAACGAAAATGAGCAGCTCAAAGGATAACATGAAGTCATCAAGACACGTTCAGAGAAGGTTAAAGTCTGTCAGGAAAATGAGAAACTCCAGAGTTATTGCATTGGATAATATCCAAACGTCTAAAAATCTGGCATATCCTTTTACTAAGGGTCTATCACATAATGTTATAGAAAATGCATCGGAGATGGGTATGAGACCCACAATATGAGTTGTTAATAGTAGTAACCGATTCTTTGTGATCGGAGATTTCGTGAATTAGATGTGGAAGAGAAGCTGTTGATCAACTGAGAGGAGAGTATCCTTACTATTAACAATACCACTCCATGAAGATGCAATACTCTTCTAAATTTGCATGGCGGGTTGATGTATATCTTAATGTGTTCTAAGTGGCTCATTTAAGCAGAGATGTTGTCCTGCAGAACATCTTTTGAAGAACACACCTATATGAGTCTGATTGTCAAACTCGCAGTCTATGAGAGTAGGGTTCTCTCTAGTAAACTCGTGAAAGGTCTCGGAGTATGACGCATAAGCTTCATCCGTGGGGAAGACCCACAGTAGCCTAGTATCGGTCAAGGCTTTGTGTGAAGCTAGATTCGCAGAAAACTTACAGTTCAAGGCCTAGTCCACTGTTCAAGTTGCTTACTAGTGTAGCATAGAGTTCTAGGTGGAAGTTCAACTTAACATTCTCCACTGCAGTACCGGTATATAAAACAGTATTTTGGAACTAAATGCAAATTCTATGTGCCTCTAGGATCTGGTGGGGGATTGCTGGAATTTTATCTATTTATGGGCCAGCCCAATAACAATTTCATAAATTCCTAATAAATCCTAGAGGCCCACTTAGCCCATTTGTGCAAGGCAAGGGGCACTTCTAAAGTTTAGTCCCACATTGCTAGTTTAGAAGGAGTTGGACCTCTTTATAAGCGAGGTTTTTTCCCCACATGTATGAGCATGAGAACAAGAGGGACATGAACGCGCGCTCCTCCTCCGCCGCCCACCTCGCCATGCCACGCCTCGTCATGACGCGCCGCGCCACGCCGCGGGTTGCGGGAATGAGCCGAGCCGATGTCTAAATAAACATAACAAGTGGTTGTATAAGCTATCTGTAGAGATAGATGCCACATGGGCTCAAATCCTACGGAACAAGTACCTTCATTCCAAAATATTATCCCAAGCGATAGAGAGGCCGACTGATTCGCCTTTTTGGAAAGGACTGATGAGTGAAATCAGCCTTTTTCAACAGGACAAAATTTGTAGTTGGAAATGGGACTACCACGAGGTTCTGGGAGGACACATGGCTAGGGATACGCCCCTTGCACTCCAATATCCTTCTCTCTATAATATTGTGCAGCGAAGAGAAGCTTACGTTGCAACAGTATTATAGTCTAATCCTCTGAATATTCAATTCAGGAGGACTCTAGCGGGAAATCGTTGGGAAGCTTGGCTCCAACTTGTGCGAAGATTGATGGAGGTCCACCTTTCTCAACAACCCGATCAGTTGAGCTGGAAACTAACAAAGAATGGAGAGTTTTCGATTAAGTCCATGTATTTGGATGTTATCAATTCTAGCGCTATTCCTCGTTCGAAACCTGTGCGAAAAGTCAAGGTGCCTTTAAAAATCAAAGTGTTTATGTGGTTTGTTCATAAACAAGTCATTCTAACTAAGGACAATTTGGCAAAAAGGAATTGGACAGGATCTATAAGATGTAGTTTCTGTGATAAGGACGAATCCATCAAACACCTCTTTCTCGACTGTCCCTTGGAAAAAAATTGTGGATGACAGTGCACTTAGCTTTTAATATTACTCCTCCTAACACCATCAACACATTATTTGGGACGTGGTTAGATGGGTTAGAATCCGAAACTACGAGACATATTCGTGTAGGAGTATGTGCTTTATTATGGGCAGTTTGAAACTGCAGAAACGATTTGGTTTTTAACAGAATAACAAAAATTCATTTCTGGCAGGTTATCTTCCGGGCCACTACACTCATCAGTATGGGGTCGCTACTCACTCCGACGGAGGCCAGGTAGTGTTTGGTTACTGGATCTATCCGATGGGAGACGGTAGCTCGGGATATCTTCAACCGGTTTGGAAGGCGGCCATGTAATAGGATATGTGTTTAGTTTCCTATCTTATATTTTTGCCTGCCGGTTGGGCCTCTCCCGTCATGTTGCTTTTGCTCTTTGTGAGCTTCTTTACTTTTGAGACCTGAAGACTTTTGCTGAACATTTTGATTATTATTAATAATATGGTTGTATGCATCGTTCTGATGTATAGGTCGGGGCCTGACCCCTTTCGGAAAAAAATGGTAAGCAGAAATAGAAGGAAAAAACCACACAGCAAGGTAAAAAGTATGTAGGCATGTCCACCTCACTTGGAGCATGTTTGGTTCACATACTAAGGTTATCATTATTTGCCACATTTTTGTTTGCCATACATGGCTACGGTTAGGTGATCAAAATTTCAGGCACACTTTACCACACTTTTCTGGGTCAGTGACATGGGAGGTCTAGTTTGCATGAATGGAATCTTGCCAAGCATGACTGTAAACCAAACAGGGGACTATCTCAGTCAAAATTTCTTAACTTGTGACCTGACAAAGAGTAGCTTAGTATGCCAAGCAAACACACTCATACTAGCTTTCTTCCTCTTTAGATCCCTCTTGACTAGGTTATAGCTAGAGCCTCGAAGTCCGTTCAATAAGATCTTGGCGTGCAAATTCTTAATTGACATGAAATATGCATGCTGACTTGGTAGCAATTAAACCACTTTAGCTATAGGAAAGTAATGGCTGCACTACCAGCTCAAATATCCGGGTCCAGAGCAACTCGTCCCTTAGGGGAGGTGGGCTTTATAGAAGCCATCTATATGCGACCCGATATCGGCCGGTCGTTGAAGGAGGGCGGCCCCATCCCACAGGAGAGGGATGGTGTTACGGTGTCTCCAGCCATCTCCGACCTTTGACAATGGCCTGGAAGTACGTTGTGGAGACCTGCTGGTCTTACAGTCAAACTATAGATGGGACCATTAGCCATTATGTTAAAAAAAATCCAAAAAATAAGATCAACCACCGGCCTCTACATGTTTGATGCATTCATCATATATTGTTGATTATTGAACAATGGCATGCAAAATCTAGCATTATTGCCAATCCATAGTTTGATTGATGAACGTCTCTAGGGGAGATGCAACATATTTTGTAGTGTTCTTGTTAGTTCCTGCATCCATCTCTTGCTTGCTTGTTTCTCTTCATTCTCTATAATACTATGCTTTCTAGTTTTAAAGAGCCCACATTCAATTGAGGACTCCAATTGAAATTGGGTCATCCAATTTTGACCGGATCAACAATTTCTCAAAGCTCTCTCATTTAATTCTATTATATTATACTTTATGCTTCCTAATTTTTAAGGCCTGCCAATTATTTAAGGTCTTCAATTTATAATTGAGTCACCTAATTTTGACTGGGTCAACAATTTCTCAAGGAGCACTCTCATTCAGTTTTTTATTCCATATATTCCCTATTTGAAGCTGTTTCATTCAATTGAGGTATTCAGTTTAAAATTTGGTTTACAATTTTGACTGGGCCAACGATTTTTCAAATCAGTCAGCAGCAACCGTCCTATAAAAATATATCAACCCCGCGCGCCCTCCCACCACCCAGAAAAAGAAGTGCCACCATGTGATATTGTAAGATCAATATAGTACATGCAGTCAACTACGCCGAAATTTCCCCACATAATATATGTTGGTTAGCGTTGGGGTGGATGTGCTCTCTTTTAGGCACAATATACGTTGGTTAGCGGATAACACAAAACGAAACCATGAAAGGCCCATCAAATCACCGCATTATAAATAAAAATAAAACACACTCCATCATCTCCACCACCCGCTAAACTAAATATTCTATCATTCCTGAATATAATGGGTATTAGATTTTTTGTATAGTCAAATTTCTTTAACTTTGAACAGATGCCGAGAAAAAATATCGAGATCCACAATATTAAATAAAAAAGTATGAAAATTCATTTGATGATGAATCTAATCATATCGATTTGATATATTTTTCTACAAATTTGATCAAATTTAAAAGGTTTGACTTTTCAAAAAAGTAATATACCTTATATTTTGAAACAGAATGAATAATTCTTTTTAAGAAAGCCAACAACACCAACAGCACAGCAAAGCACGTCCAACCCTTCTAGTCATCACTATTTTGTACACAAGTTGATGCAGGGTAATGATGACATGTGGCCGGCAGCACAATGAAGGAGACAGCGCAGCCGGCTATCTCTGGCATCATCGTTATCTCTTGCTATTCACCTCCCTTGCGCATATCAAGTGCAACATGCCCATCAGGCCGGCCGGCCGGCCGGCCATTAATTTTATCTTTTGATCTTAGACTCCAAAGCTGACGGCCTAACTTGTGACATTTATATGACCTCTTGTAAACTATGAGCTATCAGAGACCGGAAGCTTTCAACGCATAACTTGTGGCCATAACAACCCTTTTGGAAGGAACAAGTCTTGCCGATATATTATGTCCCAACATGGTACGTAACAGTGTTTGCTTTGCCGCCAGATGGTGAACTCTGCAGATTTTGAGCTGACGACGGACAGAAATATCACTAGCACAACAACCACTCACACCCACATGACCAACTAATTAAGCAAAGTTGGTATATATATGGAACGCGCAAATGCTACATGGAAACCAAACCAAGAACGCAAGAGGGACACAACAATACGGGCCATTGCCATGAGATTAATATGGTCTACTCTTGTCCTCCTGCTGATCGTCCTTGTGAGCGCCGACGATGAGGCCGCTTTGCTTGCTTTCAAAGCACAGCTCGGCCATGGCGGCTCACTGGCCTCCTGGAACACCAGCGGTGGCTTCTGCCGCTGGGAAGGTGTGGCGTGCAACCACCGAAGGCCAGCAAGGGTGGTGGCGCTGATACTGAACAAGAGAGGGCTCACTGGAGCACTCTCCCCGGCCATCGGGAACCTCACCTTCCTACGAACACTCAATCTGAGGGACAACTCACTCCACGGGAGGATCCCAACGAGCCTCGGCCGCCTCCGCCACCTAAAGAGGCTCATCTTGGATGATAACTCCTTCTCCGGCACTTTCCCGCCAAACCTGAGTTCCTGCGCCAGCATCACCGAAATGAGACTGAGCAGCAACAAGCTTAGTGGGCTCATCCCGGCTGAGCTCGGCTATAAGCTGACTTTCCTGTCTGTGATGTCACTAAGAAAAAACAAGTTCACAGGGCCCATCCCGGCGTCCCTGGCCAACCTGTCCTATCTACAAACCCTTGATCTCTCCTTTAACCAGCTCACTGGCTCGATCCCATCGGGGCTTGGAAGCATCCATAGCATACAACATTTCGATTTCCATGAAAACCTCCTCACCGGTATGTTTCCACCTTCTCTCTACAACTTATCAATGCTAAAAGTATTTGATGTCGGGTTTAATATGTTGTATGGAAGCATTCCAAATGATATCGGAAGCAAGTTCCCCAAGTTGACAGGCCTTCACTTACCTAGTAATCACTTCACGGGAGCCATCCCTCCCTCAATATCCAACATATCTTCCCTCGTCTATCTTGATCTCGTGACAAATAGCTTTTCTCAGTACGTGCCTCCCACATTGGGGATGCTGGGAGCTCTCGAGTTTCTGAACTTGGCTGACAATAGGCTGGAAGCGAATGACACCATGGGGTGGGAATTCATCACCTCTTTGGCAAACTGTAGCCGACTAGAGATATTGGAACTTAGTGTCAATCCTTTTGGAGGGCAACTACCAGGTTCAATTGTCAACCTCTCAACAACTCTCCATGCCTTAGACCTAATTGAAAATATGATCACTGGGGTTTTTCCTACGGACATAGGAAATCTAGTTGGTCTGACAAGGCTTGTGATAGTAGATACTTTCATATCCGGAGTGATTCCAGAAAGTATTGGTAAGCTAGAGAACTTGATCGATCTAGGCTTGTACAATAATAGATTGTCTGGCCTCATACCTTCGTCTATGGGGAACCTCTCACAGTTGAACAGGCTTCTTGCAGACAATGGCAACTTGGAGGGGCCAATTCCGGCAAGCCTGGGGGAGTTGAAAAACCTTTTTGAACTTGACCTATCAAAGAATTACCATCTTAATGGTTCAATACCAAGAGAAATTTTCAAATTATCCGCCCTTTCTTCCCTTTTGGATTTATCGTACAATTCCCTTTCCGGACCACTTCCTAATGAAGTTGGCAGTTTAAAAAATCTTAACCACCTCATTCTATCAGGAAACCAATTGTCTGGCAAGATACCCAATAGTATTCAAAATTGCTTAGTGTTGGAATTGCTATCATTAGACAACAATTTGTTCCAAGGAAGCATACCTTTGTCACTGAAAAATATGAAGGGGCTTAGTGTATTGAACCTGACCATGAATATCCTCTCGGGTAATATTCCTGATGCCCTTGGAAATATTGGAAACCTGCAGGAGTTGTACCTAGCACACAACAACTTCTCCGGGTCAATCCCATTGGTTCTAGAGAATTTGACATCATTGTCAAAACTGGATGTATCTTTCAATAATTTGCAAGGTGAGGTACCAAACGAAGGTGTTTTTAGAAACATCACTTACTTAGCGGTTGCTGGGAACATCAATTTGTGTGGTGGTACACCTCAACTTCACTTGCCTCCATGCTCAACAAGACCCTCAAGCATGAAAAAAAGAAAGATGCGAAAGTCTCTTGTAATTTCTCTAGCGGCAGCTGGAGCAATCTTGTTGTCACTTTCAGTTATTCTCCTTGTTTGGATACTTTGCAAGAAGCTCAAACAAAGCGAGAAGACAGTAGCACACAATTCAGTTGTTGATGACCATTACAAGAGAATCCCCTATCATGCATTATGGAGAGGAACCAATGAATTTTCAGAACTCAACCTACTCGGGAGAGGAAGTTATGGTGTGGTTTATAAGTGTGTTTTGGACAATGAACACAGAACATTGGCTGTCAAGGTGTTTAATCTTGGTCAATCCACGTATTCAAAGAGTTTTGAGGCGGAATGTGAGGCCATGAGAAGGATACGACACCGTTGTCTCATTAAGGCCATTACTTCTTGTTCGAGCGTCAACCACCAAGGTCAAGAGTTCAAGGCATTGGTTTTTGAGTTCATGCCCAATGGTAACTTGGATATTTGGCTTCATCCAAGATGCCAAGAGCCCATTTTAGACAACACACTCAGCCTTGCCCAGAGGCTTGATATTGTTGTTGATATTGTGGACGCAGTGGAATATCTGCACAACTACTGTCAGCCACCGGTGATCCACTGCGATCTTAAGCCAAGCAACATTCTTCTTGCTGAAGACATGAGTGCACGAGTTGGAGACTTTGGCATATCAAGGATCCTTCAAGAAAATACAAGTGCGGAGATGCAAACTTCATATGGGTCAACTGGAATTAGAGGTTCCATAGGCTATGTTGCTCCAGGTGAGTGACTGAATCTCTTGTAATTTTAAATTTTACTCTTCGCTCGAATATGGCATGCTAACCACAAAACTTTGCACAATTGCAGAGTACGGAGAAGGCTATGCGGTCTCTACAGCTGGTGATATTTATAGCCTTGGCATATTGATGCTTGAGATGTTTACTGGAAGGAGTCCAACAGAAGACATATTCAAAGATTTATTGGATCTGCATAGGTTTGTCGAGGATGCTCTTCCAGATAGAACACCGGAGATAGCAGACCCAACAATGTGGCTGCACAATGGACAACATGATAACAATGCAAGTATTAGAATCCAGGAGTTGTTGGTTTCAGTCTTGAGGCTTGGCATAACCTGCTCAAAGCAGCATCCTCGAGACCGAGCACTGACAAGAGATGCAGCAGCAGAGATGCACACAATAAGAGATGTGTACCTCAAGTTCATAGCGGAGCATGGAGAAGAACGAGAATCCTCGACGAGAGAAATCCAGAACAACTTTGAATAAACAATCTTGTACAAGGCATGATACTTCATAATAAATCTGCATGTATCGTTTCAGATGGTAATTGTTCTCGGAGGTATGATGATTTACAACTGTGTGAAATAAATGCATAAACATGGTGTTTTGCAATAATGCACTACAGCAAGTTGTAGAGAGATTCATAAATCAAGCAGTGTGATTGTTTTCCAATTATCAAAATACATGTGCGAACAACATTATTGCAATATAAGTTGTAGATCAAGAGTCGTAGAGAGTTACCGATGAGCAAAACGATCACATTTTATTTCTTTACATCTAAGAGCATATTAAAATTTGCCTACATCTAAACAAAGTGCATCGTATCAGATCAATAACACTAGAATAAACACAAACATATTTTATTTTGTCAACAAGCTTCCTTCCTTCATTAATTAATAGTGACTAGCCACGGACCCGTGCGTTTGCACGGGCTAGGTATTTGTTATTTTTTAAACCCATATTATAGAAGATAGTGATTCATAAGGGGCGTATATTTCTACGAATAAGTTTTCCTTACGTTGTACTGATCGATGAACTAAATTTGGTGTTTAAAGATATATGCTTTGAGATAGCTTGCTACCTGCAGATATGTATATTGTTTATATTTTAATTGTATGAACACAGATAATTAGAAATCACGATTTGAACACTAACTATCTCAGATTAGTCATGTTGTCGTTGTTAGTCCTTTATGAAACGAATAAGAAAAACATCACCTATTAGTGATATGGATGTAGTATTTTATGTTGGAAAACTACTATGTGCAAAAAAGATGTTTCCTTGATCATAAGTTTTTACTGATAAATAATCCCGTTCTAAGAGTAAATGAACAATGCTTCTTACTCAAGTGAACCAAATAATTTGAATTAAACGACATCATAATTTAAGAAATTGCAAATAGGAGAACACCATATATAACTTATAGTCACCGAAAGTAATGGAAAATCTGTAATAAAGCAGATTGTGCAGTATATGCCCTTGTGCCACATTTTCAAATACAAATATGTATAAACATGATTTTATTTATTGTGGAGGGGAATATTTTAGAGGCTCAGTCATTTCCATCCTTCATTTCTCAGCGGCTCAGATTGGTACATCACACTCATTATACAAAATTAAACCAAAGGAATGTTTCTTGATCCTTGGTCTTGTATTGATAGTGGGCATAGATTTTGAAAGAAAGTTTCATCCTATAAATTCTTCTAGTCATGTTTCTATACGCAGTACAGAGACAAAGAGGACTTGCCAAGAGTCTATTTTGGATAGTTAAGTTAAAAAGGAGGGGAACTTTTGGTCTATGGGGACATATGCACCCTATATGGGAAAAAAATTAGTAATTCAACAAAAAGTCGAAAATTCCTGAAAATATTTTTAAAATAAACTTCACCTTCTATTGTACTCGTGAGAAATAAAATCCACAAAAAAATATATCCTTTTGACTTCTTTTCAAAAAAGACAATTTTTTGGCTAAAATAGTGTGAATAGTGACCTATAATAGCAAATAAATTTTGTCTTTTTTGCTATGAGGTCAACTTTTGTTTTTTTTTTCATCGACATTTATATATCAGTGCAAAAGTAAGTCAAGTGTTTTGTCAAAATAGTTCTTACCTATTTTGACTTTTTATTAAAATATTTTAAAAAAATCCCCATATAGGGTGCATATACAACCAGGAACCAAAGTGTATTTTCCAGTTAAAAAACGCATACTTCATCCTAGCATCCTGCGTTGACGATCATATATTGTGTGCGCTGTCTCTTATGGATGTTGACCACTTTTTGTAGCATGTGTAGGAGAGAAAGGAGCAAAGAAGGCCTGTAAAATAATAGAAACATCAGTGGTAATGTATGGCTTGAACATCTATGACCACACCTATGTAATTTGATGCATCGGTGGTTTAATGTGAAACTGTTGTGTATGTCTGGTCGATGTATTTAACTGTGGAGGATTTTTCAGTCAAAATGAAATTCATCGATGACGGTGCGTAACTGATCAATTTGTGTGGTGTTTAATCTATGTACACTGGGGAAGCCGGAGTTAAATCGAAAAAAAAAGAAGTAGAAAAACAATGACGATCAAGTTGCTTTTTTGACCTGGCTTTTGAATGAGAAAATAATTGACCAAAATGGGGTTGATCAAGTACATGATTACTTATGAATACTTTATTCTTCACGTACTGGTCGAAAAGCACCTGATTTATATATTAATTCATCACCATCAGTCTTCGTGCAAGCGGATCATGGTTTGGAACTCTGGATGGATTTTTGTTACATCATCCTCTTTATATAGACACGTCGGAGTTGAAGGCCTGATTAGCCGAATAAACATGGCTATAACTATGACCAAACCCTAATAATAAAATTGGAAGGGTATTATCTTGTTTTAATAGTAACATAAATCTTAGGTTAAGATAGATCAATAGCATGTAGAATTTGAACTTACAGCATGTGTTAAAGTTTAACGCCATGTGCATATCAATCTGTATTGGAGCAGAAGTCTTAATCCGAGTTAGATATGTGAATTTAGGATATAGCTTGTAATCACACGATGAGATCAAATTAACACAAAGAAATACAGTAATAAGCACTATACATGCACGTTGCAACCAATTGATTCCACTTGTGTTCTCTTGTGAGCATGTTTCCACCTGGCCATAAATCCATCAGGCTAGCTAGCCTCCATGAAGATCCATCCAGCTGCCTGCTTCGAGCTACTTCTCCGTAGGTGCGCATCTGACGAAACTAACAACATGTACGCATATAGGTTTAATATATGTTAAGCCATCGGCATATATCAATGGACGCATAGCTACAGTAATATCAATGTGCAGACCAATATATCTACCTACTCATATATGTATTACTATCATCTGGGCAACCCTGTGGTCGGCTTATAAGGAACGAACATCCGGTACTATTATTTCATGGCACTTGTACGTCACCTTCAATGTCTAATGCACCCATGTGTTTGACGGCCAGCTGTCCCATCAATGGTGTGGGCAATTCTGAGCTAGTCCAACCTCATTTACATCTGCTAAATTATATTATGTAATGTATATACTATTTTGTAAAAACTAATACCACTGTAATTAGTTTTACGAAAACTCAAGAAACTTGCAATTATGGTAACGTCCCTAGAATCAACAATCTTAGGAATATCACATTCACCTCCCGCGCTCCCGCCGCCTGCTCGTCCTCCATAGTTGATCCTGTGCTACAAATTCCAACATAGGCCACACCTTACTGGACCAAATTCCTGAATAGTCTCATTACGTCATGGATGAGATGCTCCTACCAAAATTAACTGAATCCACTTGTGGTGGAATCGAACAGCAGGAAATAAGGACCGGCACCGGGTGCGCTCAAGTTAGAATCCAAATAGACAGAGTGGATGGTGGATTATGGAGGCCATGCATGCTGTATTGGTGAGACATGAAACGGCGACCTCTAGGGTGACATCTAAAGTCGAACATATTAAAAGAGTCTTCATGTACACACGGGACTGGCAGTTCGTGAAAATCCCAGCATCCTCAACGTCGAACGACGACGGCCGACCAATCTGCTTGAAACCAACGTACGTGCACCTCCTCCACTGCAGCACTAAGCTTTAAATCGATTCATTGTAGGACTAAAAAATATTGAACTATTACATCATGGTAGCTTGGAACAATTAAAAGTTGAAGAAGGGAACCTGAAACAGATTGGATTGGATCGCATCATGATTTACGACCTTGCCGTTCCGGCTGCAACCAAGCCAGACTCCTCCGCTGAAAAATTATCTACAGTGATTCGGTAGATGATTTAATGAATTGATCTGCATGCTCCCTCTGGTTGAAACAACAAAAGAATGGAAATTGTATCAACATATCTGATTGATAAATACAGAAGAGAAATTAGTGGAGAACCTCCTATGCATCAATATCGTTGAAGCCCTTAGCAGCACCCTTGACCTTCTTGCTTCATTACTTTAAACTCCTTGACCCCTGCACAACACGTTGAAGGCCTGCAGCACTGACGACCCCATGTATAGGAAGTATAATACATGCATGCATTGTTCCTCGTTCAATCTGACTGATGGCTAGGCATAACATCTAGACCAGGGACCAAGATCGATCAAGCCAGCTTTCTGCACTTGTACCTAGCCAGAAGATCAATGAAATGCTGAGCACATGTACTTGTGCGTCTTGCAGGAATTTATCGGCAATAAGAAGCGCGAGGATGGCCGACGGCGTTCTTTCTCTTCCTAGGATTAGCGATAGATGGGTTTTCCTATTACCACATAGTCAATGGTCTATCTATTTTTTTTTCTATTTTCTTTGTCAATCTGAGCCATTATAATTCGTGCCCACATAATCCAATTTTTTTCTCTAGTTGGCGTGTCAAGGTTGTTTTGTTTTTCTAAAGGTATAAGCTTTCGTGGAGCATTAGAAAGATTGAGGTTGATCCTTCCTTCAAAAAGAGATTGAGATGAGTTTTTAAGCTGTCGTGGAGCATTAGAAAGATTGAGATTGATCCTTCCTTGAAAAAAAATTGAGATTGAGATGAGTTTTTTTTCTGGAGATTGGTCCATCAAAGAAAAAAGATGGAGATTGAGATGAGATTTTTTTCTGCCGTTTCCAGGTTGATCTAGGCCGTTATAATTCGGCCCCACCAAATTAACGGCTCGTAAATTCTAATTAATGTGGGAATTTCTAGGGAGTCTAGGATTAGTATAGGTATAGATAGATATAGATATAGATAAGGTAGTACAACCTACAACCATCATAAAGATAGAATCCACAAGCGCTTGTACAGACATACTTTTTGTTAACAGAGTATATACCGACCATGTGCACAAACAAACATATGAAGGTAGTAGGCAGTAGCAGCACAGAAATCTGTCGAAAATCTGATTGTCAAAAGAAGAAGAAAAAAATATGTCCAAAGAAATAATCAGAACCCACACAGCCTAGAATTCATGAGTACCAAAAGTTTAAGGAACAGAACAGTTTCCAAAAAGCAGGTTCAGGTAATCCATATAACTAGAGGTTAAACCATCCAACATCTATTCCCATTAGCTACTTCATAGCAACTGACAGCGGCTAGTAAAAGTACCAAGTACTCGGTACCTAGGGGAATCTGGAGAGCATTTGCTTGTACAACACAACTAGCAACTAATCGTTTGTTATCGAAGCCATTTCATTGGCAACGGTATTAGAAAAATGTACTGTAAACTGATTTAAATCTTGGTGTTGTGCAGTAGCACTATAGCAACAATAGTTGTCAGCAATTGCGTTTGCTTTTTAAAATTCAAAAGACTACAGAATTCGCATCATCAATCCAATATGCTAGCAACATGAATGAATTTGTGGCTCCAAGCAAATCGGCTGTCAGTCAGTCAGACAGTTTGTTAAGAGAGTACATATTGTCCATGTTTTGAAACAAATACAGGAAGGCAGTAGGCATTTGGAGGGAGCAGAAACTTACCCAGATAATATTTGGCATACCCAGTAACAGATTAAAGTGTATATTTAACAGCGCAAGCAAGTCGACTCGAGAAATCAAGAACAGTGTTCCATAAATAAGCTAGTACAAAACATGATCCTTCATAACGAAGATATATGTATCTTTCCAGTTAGTAATTATTCTCAAAGCTATGTTGCTTTACAACTAAACCAAATAAATGCAGAACTAGGGCAAGTTCTAGAGAGTTATAAGATTGCTAGTGGACCCATTGAGCCAAATGGCGCAGAGGCACGCTAAATCCATGTGCGTGATGAAAAAAATATCCAAGTTTAATCCCCTTTAATAGGAAACATGGTGGATTATTGTCTACAATAAGATATATATATACACATTTAATGTAGCACAAAATATTTGCTACCATGTTCTCACTGAAAATATTTGTATTTTTGAGTGACTGTGTGTTTGAGGAAAAAAAAAATACATAGGCTTTTGTAATATATGTACCTTTAAAATCATGAGTGCTTTCAAAATATTTTTCATTAGTTAGGAGCTTTAGGTTTGAGCAAACATGTATGGTTGGAACTTTAGCCCCTCTGTATAAGAATAACGAAGAAGCATCAAACATTGAATAGCAGATGAACAATAGTTCGAAACGTCTCCATAATAGCAATAGCTATTGTGTATGGCATTTGTTTTATAACTATCAAACATGCCTAAAACATCATTTCTATTGAATCTGCATAACAAGTATTCATGGTAAAGGACACCATCCCTTATTAAGGAAAAAAGAGGGATTCATCAACAGTTCAACACTAAGCATCGACCACTTGCATGGTGGTAGGAGCAAGTTGGAATGTGTCATCAAGTCTCTAAGTTGCGGTACATATCCTGAAGCCATGCTCCATGGTCAGCAATGGATCGTCAACATCCTCGCTACAACTACTCTCAAAATAAAAAAAAATAAAAAACCAAAACTCAAAACCAAAACAAACAGGGAATAAACCAGACAACATCAGTATCAATAATGGCAAGCAAGAAAAAGTTTAAAGGGACCTTAAATGTATTGAAGCATCTTTTCAAATGCTTCCGTACTCAGGTCATGCTCCTCAAGAAATGGGAGATCCAGAGATTCATGCGCTCGACTCTTACCTTCAAGGAAGTGCACTGTTTAAAATAGCCTGGTTTTAAAATACTCTAACCTTGAGGTTAAATCACCTGATGGCAGCGAAAGATTCTATCATCTAGTTTTACAGTGAGATTATAAAGATCATCTGAACATGACACAACTATTCAGCTCCTATTATTTAAGCTCACACTATTTAAACCTAGCCTGCCAGAATCATATAAAGTAAACACCTTCCTGAGGGTGACATGCCAATCAGCCTATAACTCCTAAATGAGTACAAAAATGTGCATAGAGACAAACATGATGGCTTTTGTAATGTGCAAGTATATATGTGCAGCATAAAAAGCTGCAATTCATAAGAATGGATCACTTCTACTTAAATATAACATTTGTATACATCATTGGTTTCAGAAGCTACGGTCTGACAGAGTTGATACAATTTTCTACTAGCGCAACCAACAAGCCATACACAGGGTGATCGCACTACAGTCAGAGAGCAGGTGCCTTGGCCGATGGAACCCCCATCATGGCAAAAAATACGACTGTGAAGGAGGTGAACCCAGATAGAGCAACAATGAGAGAGCACAGGAAACAGACAACCAAGAAAGAGGATAACATGATGGGCAAAAGCACATCAACCCAGGAATGACTCTAAAGGTTCAGAAATTGTAATTGGTAACTAATTACTATGATAACAAAAAAATTAGTAAAATCGGTATCCTAGATCAAAATCATGATATGCCTATAATACGCTCAACCCGGGTCCTTGTAGTTCTTTAGTTTCAGAGATTTTCACTAATCGAGGCTCCTTATCGAATTTAAACAATGAACCCCATTTAGCTTAGAAGTACCTAAAACAAAAACGAGCAAATCAAGTTTTTCTTAGAAGAATAATATACTCAAGTTGAAGAAGCCGCTCTCAGGAATGGGGTCGTGGAGGCTGGCCCGTGTGCGGAGAAGCGTAAGGAAGGCGAGGGTGAGTACTACGGCAAGACCGAGGAGAACCTGACGGCCTACACAAAGTCGTTTCAGAGGTTGCATCCTAAGTCGGATGTTGTTGACCCCATCCAATCGCAGGCTGATGAGACGACGGTGGTGGTCATCCAGAGTACCATGGCTGCTACCCGTGCCTCAATGGCATGATCACTCCTTCTATCGCCTACACACGGCTCCGAGCTACCAACCCGAGCCCGAGCGGGAGGACGGCCCATGCGCAGCTGAGCCTAGCCAGCCTGCATGTTGTAAGTATTTCCCCCCTTATCTTCTTTCTTTCTCGCTTTATTTTCACCATTGCTATGATTTATGGGTTTCATCATGTCATATTGTAGGCATAACGTTGAAACACCCCTGTGACACTGCGGTGATGTAGCTCTCTATTAACAATTGTCATTGACTTAGACCGTCGGGTTATCTGCCTGGCTAAGGTTTCATCCTCAGGTAACTCGCCTCGGGTCATATAAGCCAAATAAGGGACTGTCCAATCCGGAATTACATGAAGAGCCGCCACCAACTGAGCTTCCGGGTCAGGAATAGCCAAATCCTCCTCTGTAGGTGACTTAACGACGGGTTATGCAAAACGTCAAGAAAGACATTAGGCGGCACCGGTTTACGTTGAGAACCCAACCGGCTTAAAGCATCCGCCGCTTCATTTTCCTACGATCAACATGCTCAACTTGATAACCCTTGAAGTGACCAGCAATAACGTCCACCTCTCGTCGATAAGCCGCCATGAGTGGATCCTTGGAATCCCAAGTACCAGAGACTTGCCGAGCCACCAAATCTGAGTCGCCAAAGCACCTAACCCGGCTTAACTTCATCTCCTTAGCCATCCAAAGACCATGGAGCAAAGCCTCATATTCAGTTGCATTGTTAGTGCAAGGGAACATCAAACGGAGAACATAACAAAATTTATCACCTCGAGGGGAAGCGAGCACAACTCCAACTCCCGATCCCTCCAATTGCATGGAGCCATCAAAGTAAATAGTCCAATATGTGTTATCTGGCTTTTCCTCAGGCATCTGCAGCTCTGTCCAGTCATTGATGAAATCCACCAGCGCCTGAGACTTTATGGCCGTGCGAGGCATATATTTCAAACCATGAGGACCAAGCTCAATGGCCCACTTGGCTACCTGACCTGTGGCTTCTCTATTCTGAATAATGTCCCCTAAAGGAGCAGAACTAACCACAATGATGGGATGACCCAGAAAATATTTCTTAATCTTCCGACTGGCCATGAACACCCCATATGCAAGCTTCTTCCAGTGCGGATATCTTTGCTTGGACTCAATAAGCACCTCATTGATGTAGTAAACCAGCCTTTGAACTGGATATTCCTTGCCTGCCTCCTTCCGTTCCACCACAATAGCTACGCTAACAGCCCGGGCATTGGCTGCTACATACAACAATAATGGCTCTTTATCAACAAGAGCAGCCAGAATAGGCGGCTCAGCTAGCTGCTTCTTCAAGTCCTCAAACGCTTCATCAGCGGCATCACTCCAGACAAAGTTATCTATATTTTTCATCATCTGATATAGAGGGATGGTCTTCTCTCCTAACCGGCTTATGAACTGGCTTAATGCCGCAGTACGACCCGCTAGACGTTGCACATCATTGATGCACACCGGTTTAGCCAGAGAAGTGATGGCTTTGATATTCTCCGGATTATCTTCAATGCCCCTGTTAGATGCCAAAAAAACCAAGAGCTTACCTGCCGGCACACCAAAAACACACTTGGCCGGGTTAAGCATCATTTTATAAACCCGGAGATTATCAAAGGTTTCCTTCAAGTCATCTATCAATGTCTCTTTTTCTCTGGATTTCACCACAATATCATCCACGTAAGCATGAACATTGCGCCCAATTTGACCATGAAGGCAATTTTGCACACATCTCTGATAAGTCGCGTGGGCACTGTTGAGCCCAAAAGGCATAGACACATAGGAGAAGGCTCCAAAGGGAGTTATGAAAGTTGTCTTCTCCTGGTCCTTAACTGCCATCTTGATCTGATGATAACCAGAATAAGCATCCAAAAAACTCAAACGCTCATAACCCGCCGTAGCATCGATAATCTGATCAATACGAGGGAGAGCAAAAGGATCAGCCGGACAAGCCTTATTCAAGTCTGTGTAGTCCACACACATACGCCAAGTGGCGTTCTTTTTAAGTACCAGCACCGGGTTAGCCAACCACTCTGGATGGAAAACTTCAACGATAAACCCGGCCGCCAAGAGCCGGGCCACTTCCTCTCCAATGGCCTTCCGCCACTCTTCGTTAAACCGGCGGAGAAACTGCTTAACCGTCTTAAATTTTGGATCAATATTAAGAGTGTGCTCAGCGAGTTCTATGGGTACACCCGGCATGTCTGAAGGCTTCCATGCAAAGATGTCCCGGTTCTCAAGGATAAACTCGATGAGCGCGCTTTCCTATTTCGATCTAGATTAGCACTGATACTGAAGTGCTTGGATGAATCGCCAGGAACAAAATCAACCATCTTGGTATCATCTGCCGATTTAGACTTTAAGACCAGATCATGCTCTGTAGTTGGCTTTTTCAAAGATGTCATATCCGCCGGATCAAAATTGTCCTTATAGAATTTTAACTCTTCCGTTGCACAAACCGACTTAGCATAAGCCGCATCACCTTCTTCGCATTCTAGAGCTATCTTACGGCTCCCATGCATTGTAATGGTCCCCTTGTAACCTGGCATCTTGAGCTGCAGATAAACATAACAAGGCCGTGCCATGAACTTGGCATAAGCCGGACGTCCAAACAGAGTGTGATACGAGCTGTGAATCTTGACTACTTCAAAGGTCAATGTCTCTGACCTAGAGTCATGATCATCTCCAAAAGCAACTTCCAGAGCTATCTTACCAACTGGGTACGCCGACTTACCAGGCACCACGCCATGGAAAACATTGTTTGACGGCTTAATATTTTTATCAGTCAACCCCATGCGACGGAAAGTTTCATAATAAAAGATATTGATGTTGCTCCCTCCATCCATGAGTACCTTGGTAAACTTATACCCTCCGACCTGAGGTGCGACCACCAAAGCCAAGTGCTCGGATTATCAACCCGGGGTGGGTGATCTTCCCGACTCCACACAATGGGTTGCTCAGACCAGAGCAAGTAACGGGGAACCGCCGGCTCAATGACATTGACTGCCCTCTTATGAAGCTTCTGGTCATGCTTACATAAGCTAGTGGTGAAGACATGATATTGTCCACTATTCAACTGCTTCGGGTTGCTCTGATAACTAGACTGTTGTTGTTGTTGACTCCCCTGACTACTCTGTTGATTGTAACCACCCTGGTTACCATGATTACCTTGATTTCCTTGGAATCCAGAGTTAGAGCCGCCACCGCCAAAACCCGGTCCATGAGAACTGGATCCTGAACCGCCACCTGGCCCATGACTGTCTTGAAAAATATTGGAATTCTTGTACTCCTTCATAATGTAACAATCCTTCCAGAGGTGCCCAGACGGTCTTTCTCGTGTACCATGTCTTGGGCAGGGCTGATTTAGCTTCTGTTCAAGATCGAAGCCGGATCCTCCGGCCCGTGGGGGCGGTTTACCCTTACGATGCTGACCATTATTCTGCGCATTGGTGTAAGCCACAAAGTCAAAACTATTATCAACTTTGCGCTTACCTTGCCTCCCTGGTTCGCCGGGTTAGGCTGCTGCCCCTTTATGTTGCTGCTCTTCTTTCCCTTTCCCGGCTTTTCGTCATCAGACTCGGGGTCCTTGGTACCATCAGAATCAGCATACTTAACCAGAGCCACTATCAGTGTCCCCATGTCATTGCAGTGGTGTTTGATCCGCCCTAATTTCTGCTTTAGGGGCGTGAAATGGCAATTGTTCTCCAACATCAACACTGCTGAGTCGGCATTGATGCGATTCGACGAGTGCAAGATTGTTGAGACCCGGCGCACCCAATGGGTTGTCGACTCACCTTCTTCTTGGAAACAGGAGGCTAAATCCACAATTGACATGGGCTTCTTACATGTATCCTTGAAATTCTAGATGAACCCGGCTTTTAACTCGGCCCATGACCCAATGGAATTGGCTGGGAGCCCCTTCAACCAAGTGCGGGCCGTTCCTTCCAACATCAGGGGGAAATATTTAGCACACGCAGCATCGCTGACATCTAGCAATTCCATGGCCATCTCATAACTCTCAATCCATGCCTCAGGGGGTAAATCGGCTTTATAGTTAGGCACCTTGCGAGAACCCTTGAAATCCTTGGGCAGACGCTCATTACGTAGAGCCGGCACTAAGCATGGCACACCCAAATTCCTGAAGGTTACCCCGGGCTCCACAAAGGTGGTTGGATGAACCAGAGTAGGTTAACGGGCCGCATACTGTGCCGCCAGCTCGGCCTCTCGACGTGCTCTACCTTGATCCACTACATTCTTACCATCAGCGCCACCACCCGCCGGGTCATGTCCACGAGGAGGGTTATGATTCCGCCCACTCCTTGACACAGCCGGATCATCGATATGCCTGTTGTAACTCCGGCTCGGGCATGGGGTGGAGTGAATCCTGTCACGACTGTAAGAATAAGCCTGCTACTGTACGAGTGATGTCTGAAGGAGCTCTCTAGCCCTTCGTGTTTCAACCGTCGTCGGTGACTCGCCTTCGACCGGGAGAGCCGCCAATCGTGACGCCACAGCAATCATGTTATCCAAAGGGTTAGAGTAATGACCCGGTGGCGTCGGCATGTGCTGTGGCGGGTTATTGTTCTGACGAGGTGGGTCTGTCATGCGCGGCCGAACCGGCGTGCCCGTCCCAGGTGCTTCGACCCGGTTTACCACTGCCGGGTTACTGGTTCCTGCTCCTAGCGTGTTAAAGAGATTTCTTGCTTCATAAACTGAGGGCAGACGAGTCTGATGCCTCCTCCTCCTGACTTCGTTTGAAGCGTTCTGATCTAGCATGAGCCGGTAAGACTGCGACTGAATCCGTTGCGCCTGTGCATCCAAAGCAGCCCGCTCCTCGGCCATCCTAGTGTTTTCTGTGGTTAGCTCCTCCTTGGCATGTGCTATCTCATCATGTAATTTTGCGATCGCCGCATTATGCTGATCTTGATCCGCCGGGTTAACCACCGCTGTTAACATTGTTGTCAGCTTATCCAGCAAGTCTGTTAAAACCTGAGCCGGTGGGCGCTCAGGGCCTCTTGCCTCGGCAGCCGTTGTCGTTGCTGACCTAGAAAATAGCTCTGCCGCAGTCGATGAGTGCTGCACGGGCTGTGTACCGACCATGAAGATTGCAACCCGGTTCGGCGGCTCGCAGGGGTCCGGAATACTGTCGCCATCGGAACAGCCCCCAAGCCGGCCGTCTTGTAGTTGATACAATGACCCGGTCTCACCGGTGGATGATTCATCATCAAAATAAACGACCGTGTCACCACCAGATGTCGATCTATCCTCAGGTTCTTCTCCATGGATAAATCCCACGAAGGTACGATTCATGGCAGGCTGAGCCCGGGCGGGTCTCGCACGCTGAGCCGTCTCGATGATGTCGGTGCAGATGTCCGGCTTAGGGCTAGGTTTGCCGATCTTGCCGATGAAGACGTGAATTCCGCCGAAGGGGACCCGATACCCGTACTCGATTGAGCCGGCCTCGGGGCCCCAGCTTGCATCGTCGATGTAGAGCTTGTCGCAACGACTCTTGGTCATCCGGCCCACGGCGTATTCCTTGATCCCTTCGAAGCTGCCCTCTAAGAACTTGAAACTATCATGCGATAGCCCCACGGTGGGCGCCAACTGTCGTGGAATTGTCATGGCAGATGTCCTAGTGCCTGGACTTAGTCATGGAGCCATCGCGATGAGGTTGGATTAAAGGGGTTAATCGGGACAAAGGACAGGAGGAGTTTATACTGGTTCGGCCCCTTATGGTGAAGGTAAAAGCCTAATCTAGTTGCAGGTGGTATTGCTAGGGTTTCGATGAGCAGGGAGCGAATATGCTTGACCCGGCTCTCAATCTGTTCTTTTCTTGCCCTAAGCCGCTGCTGGGTCGTCCCCTTATATACACGGGTTGATGCTCTGCGGCCTACAGAGTCCCGGCCAGCTTATACAATGTATCCGACTCGGTGACCTTTCTTACATGCCTTACCATACAAGTTTATATACATGGCGGTTTAATTTGTGGGCCTTAAGCCGCCTTCAGGTTTGGGCCTTCTACTAAGCCTATCTATGAACCGCCATTGTTAATATGCTCTTGGGCTTCATTAAGATGAACCGTCATAGGGATGACCCGGCCCCTCCTGGGCAAGTCATACCTGATAGTCATGTCCCCAACTCCCCCCGCGAGCATCAACACTCATCGGACCGCATACATTAGTATGTATTATTTCCAACTAGTCTGTTGCTCGCTCCATTGTTCCGGAGAATGGAGTCTTAGTCATCTTGCCCATGAGGCATGGTTTACAAGCATCAAGTGATTCATAATCAAGTGATTCCAAAAGCCCATCAGCATGGAGTTTCTTCATGCGCTTTACACCAATATGACCTAAACGGCAGTGCCACAAATAAGTTGCACTATCATTATTAAACTTATATCTTTTGGCTTCAATACTATGAACATGTGTGTCACTACTATCAAGATTTAGTAAAAATAGACCACTCATCAAGGCTGCATGACCATAAAAGATATTATTCATATAAATAGAACAACCATTATTCTCTGATTTAAATGAATAACCGTCTCGCATCAAACAATATCCATATATAATGTTCATGCTCAACGCTGGCACCAAATAACAATTATTCAGGTCTAAAACTAATCCCAAAGGTAGATGTAGAGGTAGCGTGCCGACGGCGATCACATCGACTTTGGAACCATTTCCCACATGCATCATCACCTCGTCCTTAGCCAATCTTCGCTTAATCCGTAGCCCCTTTCACTTTGCCATCCTTCTTCTCCGCCAAATACTTGGGGCAGTTCTGCTTCCTGTGACCAGTCCCTTTGCGGTAGAAGCACTCAGACTCAGGTTTAGGTCCAGACTTGGGCTTCTTCACTTAAGCAGCAACTTGTTTGCCGTTCTTCTTGAAGTTCCCCTTCTTCCCTTTACCCTTTTTCTTGAAACTAGTGGTCTTGTTGACCATCAACACTTGATGCTCCTTCTTGATTTCTACCTCTGCAGCCTTTAGCATTGTGAAGAGCTCGAGAATCGTCTTATCCATCCCTTGCATATTATAGTTCATCATGAAGCTCTTGTAGCTTGGTGGCAGTGATTGAAGAACTCTGTCAATGAAACTATCAACTGGAAGATTAACTCCCAGTTGAGTCAAGTGATTGTGGTACCCAGACATTCTGAGTATATGCTCACTGACAGAACTATTCTCCTCCATTTTGCAGCTGTAGAATGCTACCTCTTGAGCACTGCGTTGGTTTTCCCCGAAGAGGAAGGGATGAAGGAAGGGATGATGCAGCAAAGTAACGTAAGTATTTCCCTTAGTTTTTGAGAACCAAGGTATCAATCCAGTAGGAGGATACGCGCGAGTCCCTCGTACCTGCACACAAAACAAATAAATCCTCGCAACCAACGCAATAAGGGGTTGGCAATCCCTACACGGACACTTACGAGAGTGCGATCTGATAGATATGATAAGATAATATTTTTGGTATTTTTATGATAAAGATGCAAAGTAAAATAAAAGCAAAGTAAAAAGCAAAGGAAATAACTAAGTATTGGAAGATTAATATGATGAAGATATACCCGGGGGCCATAGGTTTCACTAGTGGCTTTTCTCGAGAGCATAAGTATTCTACGGTGGGTGAACGAATTACTGTTGAGCAATTGACAGAATTGAGCATAGTTATGAGAATATCTAGGTATGATCATGTATATAGGCATCACGTCCGAGACAAGTAGACCGACTCCTGCCTGCATCTACTACTATTACTCCACTCATTGACCGATATCCAGCATGCATCTAGAGTATTAAGTTCATGGAAACATAGTAACGCCTTAAGCAAGATGACATGATGTAGAGGGATAAACTCATGCAATATGATGAAAACCCCATCTTGATGGTAACAATACAATACGTGCCTTGCTGCCCCTACTGACACTGGGAAAGGACACCCCAAGATTAAACCCAAAGCTAAGAACTTCTCCCATTGCAAGAAAGATCAATCTAGTAGGCCAAACCAAACTGATAATTCAAAGAGACTTGCAAAGATAACCAATCATACATAAAAGAATTCAGAGAAGATTCAAATATTGTTCATAGATAAACTTGATCATAAACCAACAATTCATCGGTCTCAACAAACACACTGCAAAAAGAAGATTACATCGAATAGATCACCACCAGAGAAGGGGAGAACATTGTATTGAGATCCAAAAAGAGAGAAGAAGCCATCTAGATACTAACTATGGACCCGTAGGTCTGAGGTGAACTACTCACACTTCATCGGAGGGGCTATGGTGTTGATGTAGAAGCCCTCCGTGATCGATGCCCCCTCCGGCGGAGCTCTGGAACAGGTCCCAAGATGGGATCTCATGGATACAGAAAGTTGCGGCAGTGGAATTAGTGTTTTGGCTCCGTTTGATATTCCTTTTCTTCGAAACCCTAAAATAGGCAAAAAAACAGCAATTCTGGGCTGGGCCTCCGGTTAATAGGTTAGTCCCAAAAATAATATAAAAGTGGATAATAAAGCCCAATAATGTCCAAAACAGTAGATAATATAGCATGGGGCAATCAAAAATTATAGATACGTTGGAGACGTATCAAGCATCCCCAAGCTTAATTCCTGCTCGTCCTCGAGTAGGTAAATGATAAAAATAGAATTTTTGATGCGGAGTGCTACTTGGCATAATTTTAATGTAATTCTTCTTAATTGTGGTATGAATATTCAGATCCGAAAGATTCAAGAAAAAAGTTCATATTGACATAAAAATAGTAATACCTCAAGCATACTAACAAAGCAACTATGTCTTCTCAAAATAACATGGCCAAAGAAAGTTCATCCCTACAAAATCATATAGTTTAGTCATGCTCCATTTTCATCACACAAGAATGCTCTCATCATGCATAACCCCGATGACAAGCCAAGCAATTGTTTCATACTTTAGTAATCTCAAACCTATAAACTTTCACGCAATATATGAGCGCGAGCCATGGGCATAGCACTATGGGTGGAATAGAATATGATAAGGGGGTTATGTGGAGAAGACAAAAAGGGAGAAAGTCTCACATCAACGAGGCTAATCAATGGGCTATGGAGATGCCCACTGATTGATGTGAATGCAAGGAGTAGGGATTGCCATGCAACGGATGCACTAGAGCTATAAATGTATGAAAGCTCAACAAAAGAAACTAAGTGGGTGTGCATCCAACTTGATTGCTCACAAAGACCTAGTGCACTTGAGGAGGCCCATTGTTGGAATATACAAGCCAAGTTCTATAATGAAAAATTCCCACTAGTATATGAAAGTGACAAAACAAGAGAGACTCTATCATGAAGATTACGGTGCTACTTTGAAGCACAAGTGTGGCAAAGGATAGTAACATTGTCCCTTCTCTCTTTTTCTCTCATTTTTTTATTTGGCCTTTCTCTCTTTTTTTCCTCACTTGGGATAATGCTCTAGAAAATGATGATCATCACACTTCTATTTATTTACAACTCAATGATTACATCTCGATGCTGGAACAAAAGATGACTCTATATGAATGCCTCCGGCGGTGTACAGGGATATGCAATGGACCAAGAGTGACATGTATGAAAGAATTATGAATGGTGGCTTTGCCACAAGTACTATGTCAACTACATGATCATGTTAAGCAATATGACAATGATGAATGTGTCATGATAAACGGAATGGTGGAAAGTTGCATGGCAATATATCTCGGAATGGCTATGGAAATGGCATAATAGGTAGGTATGGTGGCTGTTTTGAGGAAGATATAAGGAGGTTTATTTGTGAAAGAGCGTACCATATCACGGGGTTTGGATGCACCGGCGAAGTTTGCACCAACTCTCAATGTGAGAAAGGGCAATGCGATACGTCCATTTTGCATCATGCTTTTATATCGATATTTATCGCATTATGGACTGTTATTTCACTTTATGTCACAATACTTATGGCTATTCTCTCTTATTTTACAAGGTTTACATAAAGAGGGAGAATGCCGGCAGCTGGAATTCTGGGCTGGAAAAGGAGCAAATATTAGAGACCTATTCTGCGCAACTCCAAAAGTCCTGAAACTCCACGGAACATCTTACAATAAATAAAGAAAAATCCTCGCGAAAGATGAAGGCCAGGGGGCCCACACCCTGCTCACGAGGGTGGGCCCCCCTAGGGCGTGCCCCCCTACCTCGTGGGCCCCCTGGTGGGTCTCCGACGTCCATCTTCTCCTATATGAAGTCTTTCAATGAGAAAAAAATCAGAAGCAACCTTTCGGGACGAGACTCCGCCGCCACGAGGCAGAACCGAGGCGGAACCAATCTAGAGCTCCGGCAGAGCTATTCTGCTGGGGCAACTTCCCTCCGGGAGGGGGAAATCATCACCATCATCATCACCAACGCTCCTCTCATCGGGATAGGGAAATCTCCATCAACATCTTCACCAGCACCATCTCATCTCCAAACCCTAGTTCATCTCTTGTATCCAATTCTTGTCTCAAAGTCCGGGATTGGTGCTAGTAGGTTGCTAGTAGTGTTGATTACTCCTTGTAGTTGATGCTAGTTGGTTTATTTGGTGGAAGATCATATGTTCAGATCCTTTATGCATATTATTACCCCTCTGATTATGAACATGAATATGCTTTGTGAGTAATTACGTTTGTTCCTGAGGACAAGGGAGAAGTCTTGCTATTAGTAGTCATGTGAATTTGGTATTCGTTTCATATTTTGATAAGATGTATGTTGTCTAGCCTCTAGTGGTGTTATGTGAACGTCGACTACATAACACTTCACCATTATTTGGGCCTAGAGGAAGGCATTGGGAAGTAATAAGTAGATGATGGGTTGCTAGAGTGACAGAAGCTTAAACCCTAGTTTATGCGTTGCTTCGTAAGGGGCTTATTTGGATCCATATGTTTCATGCTATGGTTAGGTTTACCTTAATACTTTTGTTGTAGTTGCGGATGCTTGCAATAGAGGTTAATCATAGGTGGGATGTTTGTTCAAGTAAGAACAGCACCCAAGCACCGGTCCACCCACATATCAAATTATCAAAGTATCGAACGTGAATCATATGAACGTGATGAAAACTAGCCTGACCATATTCCCATGTGTCCTCGGGAGCGCTTTTCCTATTATAAGAGTTTGTTCCGGTTTGTCCTTTGCTACAAAAAAGATTGGGCCACCTTGCTGCACTTTATTTACTTTTGTCACTTGTTGCTCTTTACAATTTACCTTATTACAAAACTATCTGTTACCACTTATTTCAGTACTTGCAGAGAATACCTTGCTGAAAACCGCTTATCATTTCCTTCTGCTCCTTGTTGGGTTCGACACTCTTACTTATCGAAAGGACTACGATAGATACCCTATACTTGTGGGTCATCAAGACTCTTTTCTGGCGCCGTTGCCGGGGAGTGTAGCGCCTTTGGTAGGTGGAATTTGGTAAGGAAAAATTTATATAGTGTGCTGAAATTTACTGTCACTTGTTACTATGGAAAGTAATTCTCTGAGGGGCTTGTTCGGGGTATCTTCACCCTGTCCAGTAGAGCAAAGAGTTGCTCCTCAACCTACTAAACCTATTAATGAAACTCCTTTTGAATTTCCTGTGGCTATGATGGAAAAACTGCTAGCTAATCCTTTTACAGGAGATGGAACAAAACATCCTGATGAGCACTTAATCTATGTGGATGAAGTTTGTGGATTATTTAAGCTTGCAGGTATACCCGATGATGTTGCTAAGAAGAAGGTCTTCCCTTTATCTTTGAAGGGAGACGCATTGATATGGTATAGGCTATGTGATGATATGAGATCGTGGTACTATAAAAGATTGAAACTGGAATTTCATCAAAAGTATTACCCTATGCTTCTTGTTCATCGTGATCGCAATTATATATATAATTTCTGGCCTCGCAAAGGAGAAAGCATCGCTCAAGCTTGGGGGGGTCTAAAATCAATGTTATATTCATGCCCCAATCATGAGCTCCCGAGAGAAATAATTATGCAAAGTTTTTATGCTCGGCTTTCTCATAATAATCAAACCATTCTTGATACTTCTTGTGCTGGCTCTTTTATGATGAAGACTATTGAATTCAGATAGAATTTATTGGATAGAACTAAACGCAACTCTAAAGATTGGGACCTCGATGAAGGTAAGGAGTCAGGTATGACACCTAAGTTTGATTATGTTAAATCTTTTATGGATACCGATATTTTCCGTAAGTTTAGCACTAAATATGGACTTGACTCTGAGATAGTAGCTTCTTTCTATGAATCTTTTGCTACTTATGTTGATCTCCCTAAGGAGAAGAGGTTTAAATATCATCCTCCCATAGAAGTAAAAGTAGATGCACCTATTAAAGTTGAAGAAAAGACTGTCACTTATAATGATCCTATTGTTCCTACTTCTTATATTGAGAAACCACCTTTCCCTGTTAGAATAAAGGATCATGCTAAAGCTTCAACTGTTGTTCGTAAAAGCAATATTAGAACTTATACTCCTCCTAAGCAAGTTAAAGTAGAACCTAATATTGCTATTGTTAAAGATCTCTTGTCTGATAATATTGATGTGCATGTTATTCAGTCCGAAGGTGAAACTGCTAGAATTGCTAAACCGTGTGATAAGGATAAACATAGACATGTGGTAGGCGTGCCTGTTATTTCTGTTAAAATAGGAGATCATTGTTATCATGGCTTATGTGATATGGGTGCTAGTGCTAGTGTTATACCTCATGATTTATACAAAGAAATTAAGAATGAAATTGCACCTGTTGAGTTAGAAGATATTGATGTTACTATTAAACTTGCTAATAGAGATACTATTGCACCAATTGGAATTGTTAGAGATGTTGAAGTCTTGTGTGGGAAAACTAAATATCATGCTGATTTTCTTGTTCTTACTTCCCCACAAGATAGCTTTTGCCCTATTATATTTGGTAGACCCTTCTTGAACACTGTTAATGCTAAGATAGATTATGAAAAGAATGTTGTTACTATTGGCTTGGATGATATGGTTCATGAGTTTAATTTCTCTAAATTTAGTAAACAACATCATGAGGAAGAATTACCCAGTAAGGATGAAATTATTGGTCTTGCTTCTATTGTTGTACCTCCTAGTGATCCTTTAGAACACTATTTGCTAGACCATGAAAATGATATGTTCATGAATGAAAGAAGGGAAATAGATGAAGTATTCTTTAAACAGGAACCTATTCTGCATCACAACTTGCCTATTGAAATCTTAGGGGATCCTCCTCCACCCAAGGGTGATCCCGTGTTTGAGCTTAAACCTTTGTCTGATAATCTTAAATATGCTTATCTTGATGAAAAGAAGATATATCCTATTATTATTAGTGCTAACCTTTCATAGCATGAAGAAGAAAGATTATTGAAAACTCTGAAGAAGCATCGTGCTGCTATTGGATATACTCTTGATGATCTTAAGGGCATTAGTCCCACTCTATGTCAACATAAAATAAATTTGGAAGCAGATGCCAAACCAGTTCGTGATCCTCAATGACGTTTGAATCCTAAAATGAAAGAAGTGGTACGAAAAGAAATACTCAAGCTTCTGGAGGCAGTTATAATTTATCCCGTTGCTCATAGTGAGTGGGTAAGTCCTGTCCATTGTGTCCCTAAGAAGGGAGGTATTACTCTTGTTCCTAATGATAAAGATGAATTGATTCCACAAAGAATTATTACAGGTTGTAGGATGGTAATTGATTTCCGCAAATTAAATAAAGCTACTAAGAAAGATCATTACCCCTTACCTTTTATTGATCAAATGCTAGAAAGATTATGCAAACATACACATTATTGCTTTCTAGATGGTTATTCTGGTTTCTCTCAAATACCTGTGTCGGCTAGAGATCAATCAAAGACTACTTTGACATGCCCTTTTGGTACTTTTGCTTATAGACGTATGCCTTTTGGTTTATGTAATGCACCTGCTACCTTTGAAAGATGCATGATGGCTATATTCTCTGACTTTTGTGAAAAGATTTGTGAGGTTTTCATGGACGACTTTTCGGTCTATGGTTCTTCTTTTGACGATTGCTTGAGCAATCTTGATTGAGTTTTGCAGAGATGTGAAGAAACTAATCTTGTCTTGAATTGGGAAAAGTGCCACTTTATGGTTAATGAAGGTATTGTCTTGGGGCACAAAGTTTCTGAAAGAGGTATTGAAGTTGATAAAGCCAAGGTTGATGCTATTGAAAATATTCCATGTCCAAAGGACATCAAAGGTATAAGAAGTTTCCTTGGTCACGCTGGATTTTATAGGTGGTTCATTAAGGACTTCTCAAAAATTTCTCGGCCTCTGACTAATTTATTGTAAAAAGATATACCATTTGTCTTTGATGATGATTGTGTAGAAGCATTTGAAATACTTAAGAAAGCATTAGTCTCTGCAACTATTGTTCAGCCACCTGATTGGAATTTACCCTTTGAAATTATGTGCGATGCTAGTGATTATGCTGTAGGTGTTGTTCTAGGGCAAAGAGTTGATAAGAAATTAAATGTTATTCATTATGCTTGTAAGACTCTAGACAATGCTCAAAGAAATTATGCTACTACTGAAAAAGAGCTTTTAGCAGTTGTATTCGCTTGTGATAAGTTCAGACCTTATATTGTTGATTCTAAAGTAACTATGCACATTGATCATGCTGCTATTAAATACCTTATGGAAAAGAAAGATGCTAAACCTAGACTTATTAGATGGGTTCTCTTGCTACAAGAATTTGATTTGCATATTGTTGATAGAAAGGGAGCTGAGAACCCCGTTGCAGACAACTTATCTAGGTTAGAAAATATTCTTGATGACCCACTACCTATTAATGATGACTTTCCTGATGAACAATTAAATGTTATAAGTACTTCTCGTAGTACTCCATGGTATGCTGATTATGCTAATTATATTGTTGCTAAGTTTATACCACCTAGCTTCACATACCAGCAAAAGAAAAAAATTCTTCTATGACTTGAGACATTACTTTTGGGATGACCCACATCTTTATAAAGGAGTAGATGGTGTTATTAGACGTTGTGTACTTGAGCATGAAAAGGAGCAGATCCTACGCAAGTGTCATTCCGAGTCCTATGGAGGACACCACGCTGGAGATAAAACTGCACATAAGGTATTGCAATCTGGTTTTTATTGGCCTACTTTCTTCAAGGATGCCTGTAATTTTGTCTTGTCATGTGATGAATGTCAAAGAATTGGTAATATTAGTAGACGTCAAGAAATGCCTATGAATTATTCTCTTGTTATTGAACCGTTTGATGTTTGGGGCTTTGATTATATGGGAGCTTTTCCTGCCTCTAATGGATATACACATATTTTAGTTGCTGTTGATTACGTTACTAAGTGGGTAGAAGCTATTCCAACTAGTAGTGTTGATCATAACACTTCTATCAAAATGCTTAAGGAAGTTATTTTTCCGAGGTTTGGTGTCCCTAGATATTTAATGACTGATGGTGGTTCAAAATTTATTCATGGTGCTTTCCGTAAAAAGCTTGCTAAATATGATGTTAATCATAGAATTGCATCTCCTTATCACCCATAGTCTAGTGGTCAAGTAGAGTTGAGCAATAGAGAGCTCAAATTAATTTTGCAAAAGACTGTTAATAGGTCTAGAAAGAATTGGTCCAAGAAACTCGATGATGCATTATGGGCATATAGAACTGCATACAAAAATCCTATGGGTATGTCTCCATATAAAATGGTATATGGAAAAGCATGTCACTTACCTCTCGAACTAGAACATAAGGCATATTGGGAAATTAAGGAGCTCAACTATGATTTCAAACTTGCCGGTGAGAAGAGGTTATTTGATATTAGCTCACTTGATGAATGGAGAACCCAAGCATATGAAAATGCCAAGTTATTTAAAGAAAAAGTAAAAGATGGCATGACAAAAGGATACAAAAGCGTGAGTTTAATGTACGTGATTATGTATTGCTATACAACTATCATTTAAGATTTTTTGCAGGAAAACTTCTCTCTAAATGGGAAGGCCCCTATGTTATCGAGGAGGTCTATCGTTCCAGTGCAATAAAAATCAACAACTTCGAAGGCACAAATCCGAAGGTGGTAAATGGTCAAAGAATCAAACATTATATCTCAGGTAATCCCATAAATGTTGAAACCAATATTATTGAAACTGTAACCCTGGAGGAATACATAAGGGACACTTCCCGGAAGGTTTCAGACTCCGAAAGGGAATAGGTATGTGGTACGGTAAGTAAATCGACTCCAAAACAATTTCTAAGGCAATATTTCTCCGTTTTGGAATATTTAGAAAAATAGAAAAATAAGTAGCAGTCCGGGAAGGACACGAGGGCCCCACGAGGGTGGTGGGCGCGCCCCCTACCTCGTGAGCGCCTCGTGTGCCTTCCGGACTCTGTTTTCTTGCACGTTACATATTTTGGTCGGTAAAAATTCATTATATATTCTCCCGAAGGCTTTGACTCCCGTATCACGCAAATCTCCTCTGTTCTTGTTTCGAGCTGTTTTCTGTCAGGGTTTTCAAGGCCAGGCATCATGTCGTCCCCCTCCTCCAACAATGGTGACAATGATGCTTGGCTAATGAGGATAGATCTGAAGGGGGAAGAACCCACGAAGGTCAACAAGGATGAAAGGATCAAGAAGGCCACGGAGGATCAAGCTCCGGCAGCAAAAGACATCCTTCAACTTGATCATAACCTTCTTACCGCAACTGAGATTGAAGCTTTCAAGATTATTGAGTTAGCTCGTATACAGAATAAGTATCTCACACAAGAAAAAATTTTGTTGAAGGAGCATATTGTCGCACTCAAGGGCATTATCCGCAAACTGGAGGACCTCTTACGCTCGATGTGTGATTATCCATCACCACCACCTTCTTCATCGACCAAGGAGATATAATCACATGGGTATGGGCACTCCCCTTGGCAACTGACAAGCTTGGGGGAGGTGCCCCGGTATCGTATCACAATCACATCTCCTATCTTTACCGTTTTTCTTAGTTCGATCCTATTAGTAGTATCTTGATCTAGTAGAATAAAGTTTATGGAATGATCTAGTTTTGAGTTTTGCTTTATGATCTCTCTTTGTAATCGAGTCCGTGAGCTATATATAATAAAGATTAGTGTTGAGTTAAGGGCCTGATTATTTTGCCATGATCTTGGGTGAATAAAACAAAAGAGAAAAAGAATAAAAAGAAACAACAAGTTCATATTGATCTTATTGAGAGTAATGACTTCACATAGAGAGAGTATGATGATTAAAAGTTGTTGGGAGTTGGCAGACATAGCTTTGGTCATTGTTGCAATTAATAGGAAGTAATAAGGAAAGAGAGGTTTCACATATAGATATATTATCATTGACATCTTTTATGATTGGAAGCACTCATTAAAATATGACATGCTAAAGAGTTGATGTTGGACAAGGAAGACAATGTAATGAGTTATGTATTTCTTATATCTGAGATAAAGTATGTTGTCATGGCTCCTCTAACTTGTTGAGCTTTCCTTTCCCCCTCATGCTAGCCAAATTCTCAGCGCTAAGTAGAGATACTACTTGTGCTTCCAAATACCCTTAAACCAGTTTTGCCATGAGAGTCCACCATATCTACCTATGGATTGAGTAAGATCCTTCAAGTAAGTTGTCATCGGTGCAAAGCAAACAAAATTGCTCTAAATATGTATGATTGATTGGTGTGGGAGAAATAAGCTTTATACGATCTTGTGATGTGGAAGTAATAAAAGCGACGGACTGCATAATAAAGGTTCACATCACAAGGGGCAATATAAAGTGATGTTCTTTCGCATTGAGATTTTGTGCATCCAACCATAAAAGCGCATGGCAACCTCTGCTTCCCTCTGCGAACGGCCTATCCTTTATTATTATCTTCTACCTTATGCAAGAGTCATGGTGATCTTCACCTTTTCTTTTTCATTTTATCCTTTGGCAAGCTCAGCATGTTGGAAAGAACATGATATATATATATATATATATATATATATATATATATATATATATATATATATATCTAATTGGATGTAGGGGAGCATGAACCATTATTGTTGACATTGCCCTTGAGGTAAAAGGTTGTGGGGCAAATCTATAAGCCCCTATCTTTCTCTGTGTCCGATTAAAACTCCGTAACCACAAGTATTGCGTGAGTGTTAGCAATCATGAAGGACTAGATGATAGTTGAGTATGTGGACTTGCTTTTTAGCTCTGACATAGACTATTTCTGGTGTTATGATAAATTGCAATTGTTTCAATGACTGAGATTATAGTTGTCGGAGCCCAATAAGGTTTATGATTTATACTTTTGCATTATGAATAGATCATCACTTGAATATAAGTAATCATATGACAAAATCTATATATGTTGCTGTTATGAGAATAATCATGATGCCTTCATGTCCGTATTTTATTTTTATCGACGCCTCTACCTCTAAACATGAGGACATATTTATTGTTATCGGCTTTTCGCTTGAGGACAAGCGAGGTCTAAGCTTGGGGGAGTTGATCCGTCCATTTTGCATCATGCTTTTATATCGATATTTATCGCATTATGGACTGTTATTGCAATTTATGTCACAATACTTATGGCTATTCTCTCTTATTTTACAAGGTTTACATAAAGAGGGAGAATGCCGGCAGCTGGAATTCTGGGCTAGAAAAGGAGCAAATATTAGAGACCTATTATGCGCAACTCCAAAAGTCCTGAAACTCCACGGAACGTCTTAAAATAAATAAAGAAAAATCCTCACCAAAGATGAAGGCCAGGGGGCCCACACCCTGCTCACGAGGGTGGGGGCGCCACCCCCCTAGGGCGCGCCCCCCTACCTCGTGGGCCCCCTGGTGGGTCTCCAACGTCCATCTTCTCCTATATGAAGTCTTTTGATGAGAAAAAAAAATCAGAAGCAACCTTTCGGGACGAGACTCCGCCGCCACGAGGCGGAACCGAGGCGGAACCAATCTAGAGCTTCGGCAGAGCTGTTCTGCCGGGGAAACTTCCTTCCGGGAGGGGGAAATCATCACGATCGTCATCACCAACGCTCCTCTCATCGGGAGAGGGCAATCTCCATCAACATCTTCACCAGCACCATCTCATCTCCAAACCCTAGTTCATCTCTTGTATCCAATTCTTGTCTCAAAGTCCGGGATTGGTGCTAGTAGGTTGCTAGTAGTGTTGATTACTCCTTGTAGTTGATGCTAGTTGGTTTATTTGGTGGAAGATCATATGTTCAGATCCTTTATGCATATTATTACCCCTCTGATTATGAACATGAATATGCTTTGTGAGTAATTACGTTTGTTCTTGAGGACAAGGGAGAAGTCTTGCTATTAGTAGTCATGTGAATTTGGTATTCGTTCGATATTTTGATAAGATGTATGTTGTCTAGCCTCTAGTGGTGTTATGTGAACGTCGACTACATAACACTTCACCATTATTTGGGCCTAGAGGAAGGCATTGGGAAGTAATAAGTAGATGATGGGTTGCTAGAGTGACAGAAGCTTAAACCCTAGTTTATGCGTTGCTTCGTAAGGGGCTGATTTGGATCCATATGTTTCATGCTATGGTTAGGTTTACCTTAATACTTTTGTTGTAGTTGCGGATGCTTGCAATAGAGGTTAATCATAAGTGGGATGTTTGTTCAAGTAAGAACAGCACCCAAGCACCGGTCCCCCCACATATCAAATTATCAAAGTATCGGACGCGAATCATATGAACGTGATGAAAACTAGCTTGACGATATTCCCATGTGTCCTCGGGAGCGCTTTCCCTATTATAAGAGTTTGTTCCGGTTTGTCCTTTGCTACAAAAATGATTGGGCCACCTTGCTGCACTTTATTTACTTTTGTCACTTGTTGCTCGTTACAATTTACCTTATTACAAAACTATCTGTTACCACTTATTTCAGTACTTGCAGAGAATACCTTGCTGAAAACCGCTTATCATTTCCTTCTGCTCCTCGTTGGGTTCGACACTCTTACTTATCGAAAGGACTACGATAGATCCCCTATACTTGTGGGTCATCACAATGCATGGTACCAAAGAGGCTAGCAAGGATGGAAGTGTGAGAGTGCGTATAATCCATGGACTCAACATTAGTCATAAAGAACTCACATACTTATTGCAAAAATCTACAAATCATCAAAAACCTCGGCACTACACGCATGCTCCTAGGGGGATAGATTGGTAGGAAAAGACCATCACTCATCCCGGACCGCCAATCATAAGGAAGACAATCAAATAGCACCTCATGTTTCAAATTTGTTACATAATGTTTACCATACTTGCATGCTACGGGACTTGTAAACTTAAACACAAGCATTTCTCAATTTCACAACTACTTTCCTCAAGTCTTCCCAACGGTTCTACTTGGCACAAACACTAATTAAACACAAAAAACACAACCAAAACAGAGGCTAGAAAAATTATTTATTACTAAACAGGAGCAAAAGGCAAGGAATAAAAATAAAATTGGGTTGCCTCCGAACAAGCGCTATTGTTTAACGCCCCTAGCTAGGCATAACAAGCAAGGATAGATCTAGGTATTGCCATCTTTGGTAGGAAATTCTTCAATGAGGCATCTACCATCTTTAGGAATTTCTTTCTTTTTATTAATTATCAAACTTTTAGGCACAAGATCGAAAAATTCATTTGTAACAAATGGTTCCTTAATGATAGCAAAAAGATTGGGATGAATACTTATAGATTTGAGATCCGCAGTTTCCTTACTGGAGGATTCACCCTTATTTTTAGGAACATACATAAGCTTGGCAATTTTAGTGGGAGGACTTGGAGTATTCTTTACGGAAGAAAAAGTGGATCCCAAGTTGGTAATAATATCCTCAATTTTATCGATTCTAGTGGAATCGTGATTTATTTTCTCATTAACTATGGGTTCCTGATACGTCTCCAACGTATCTATAATTTTTGATTGCTCCATGCTATATTATCTACTATTTTGGACATTATTGGGCTTTATTATCCACTTTTATATTATTTTTGGGACTAACCTATTAACCGGAGGCCCAGCCCAGAATTGTTGTTTTTTTGCCTATTTTAGGATTTCGAAGAAAAGGAATATCAAACGGAGTCCAAACGGAATGAAACCTTTGGGAACGTGATTTTCTCAATGAACAAGACCCAAGAGACTTGGACCCTATGTCAAGACACAAAAGAGGAGGCCACGAGGTAGGGGCCGTGCCTACCCCCCCCCCCCCCCAGGTGCGCCCTCCACCCTCGTGGGCCCCCTATTGCTCAACCAATGTACTCCTTCCTCCTATATATACCTACGTACCCCCAAACGATCAGATACGGAGCCAAAACCCTAATTCCACCGCCGCAACTTTCTGTATCCACGAGATCCCATGTTGGGGCCTGTTCCGGAGCTCCGCCGGAGGGGGCATTGATCACGGAGGGCTTCTACATCAACACCATAGCCCCTCCGATGATGTGTGAGTAGTTTACTTCAGACCTACGGGTCCATAGTTAGTAGCTAGATGGCTTCTTCTCTCTTTTTGGATCTCAATACAATGTTCTCCCCCTCTCTTGTGGAGATCTATTCGATGTAACCTTCTTTTTGCAGTGTGTTTGTTGAGACCGATGAATTGTGGGTTTATGATCAAGTCTATCTATGAACAATACTTGAATCTTCTCTGAATTTTTAATGTATGATTGGTTATCTTTGCAAGTCTCTTCGAATTATCAGTTTGGTTCGGCCTACTAGATTGACCTTTGTTGCAATGGGAGAAGTCCTTAGCTTTGGGTTCAATCTTGTGGTGTCCTTTCCCGGTGACAGTAGGGGCAGCAAGGCACGTATTGTATTGTTGCCATCAAGGATAACAAGATGGGGTTTTCATCATATTGCATGAGTTTATCCCTCTACATCATGTCATCTTGCTTAAGGCGTTACTCTGTTTTCATTAACTTCATACTCTAGATGCATGCTGGATAGCGGTCGATGAGTGGAGTAATAGTAGTAGATGCAGGCAGGAGTCAGTCTACTTGTCTCGGACGTGATGCCTATATACATGATCATACCTAGATATTCTCATAACTATTCTCAATTCTGTCGATTGCTCAACAGTAATTTGTTCACCCACCGTAGAATATTTATGCTCTCCAGAGAAGCCACTAGTGAAACCTATGGCCCCCGGGTCTATCTTCATCATATTAATCTACCAATACTTAGTTATTTCCTTTTGCTTTTACTTTGCTTTTTATTTTACTTTGCATCTTTATCATAAAAATACCAAAAATATTATCTTATCATATCTATCAGATCTCACTCTCGTAAGTGGCCGTGTAGGGATTGACAACCCCTATTCGTGTTGGTTGCGAGGATTTATTTGTTTTGTGTAGGTACGAGGGACTCGCGCGTAGCCTCCTACTGGATTGATACCTAGGTTCTCAAAAGCTGAGGGAAATACTTACGCTACTTTGCTGCATCATCCCTTCCTCTTCGGGGAAAACCAACGCAGTGCTCAAGAGGTAGCAAGAAGGATTTCTGGCGCCGTTGCCGTGGAGGTGATAACCCACAAGTATAGGGGATCGCAACAGTTTTCGACGGTAGAGTATTTAACCCAAATTTATTGATTCGACACAAGGGAGCCGAAGAATATTCTCAAGTATTAGCAGCTGAGTTGTCAATTCAATCACACCTGGAAGCTTAGTATCTGCAGCAAAGTGTTTAGTAGCAAAGTAATATGATAGTGGTGGTAACGGCAACAAAAGTAAAGACAACAAAAGTAATGTTTTTGGTATTTTGTAGTGATTGTAATAGTAGCAGCGGGAAAATATATAAGCGTAAACCAGTATATGGAAAACTCGTAGGCACCAGATCAGTGATGGATAATTATGCCGGATGCGGTTCATCATGTAATAGTCATAACATAGGGTGACACAAAACTAGCTCCAATTCATCAATGTAATGTAGGCATGTATTCCGTATATAGTCATACGTGCTTATGGAAAAGAACTTGCATGACATCTTTTGTCCTATCCTCCCATGGCAGCGGGGTCCTATTGGAAACTTAGGGATATTAAGGTCTCCTTTTAATAGAGAACCAGAACAAAGCATTAGCACATAGTGAATACATGAACTCCTCAAACTACGATCATCACCGGGAGTGGTCCCGATTATTGTGACTTCGGGGTTGCCAGATAATAACACATAGTAGGTGAGTATAGACTTGCAAGATAGGATCTAGAACTCACATATATTCATGAAAACATAATAAGTTCAGATCTGAAATCATGGCACTCGGGCCCTAGTGACAAGCATTAAGCATAGCAAAGTCATAGCAACATCAATCTCAGAACATAGTGGATACTAGGGATCAAACCCTAACAAAACTAACTCGATTACATGATAAATCTCATCCAACCCATCACCGTCCAGCAAGCCTACGATGGAATTACTCACGCACGGCGGTGAGCATCATGAAATTGGTGATGGAGGATGGTTGATGATGACGACGGCGACGAATCCCCCTCTCGGGAGCCCCGAACGGACTCTAGATCAGCCCTCCCGAGAGGTTTTAGGGCTTGGCGGCGGCTCCATATCGTAAAACCCGATGATTCCTTCTCTCTGATTTTTTTCTCCGGAAGCGAATATATAGAGTTGGAATTGGCGTCGGAGGGTTTCCAGGGGGGCCAATGAGGTAGGGGGCGCGCCCTAGAGGGGGGGGGCGCCCCCCACCCTCATGGACAGGGTGTGGTCCCTTGGTCTTCATCTTTGGCAAGGATTTTTTATTATTTTTTATAAGGTATTCCGTGGAGTTTCAGGACTTTCCGAGAATATTATCTTTCTGCACATAAAACAACACCATGGCAATTCTGCTGAAAACAACGTCAGTCCGGGTTAGTTCCATTCAAATCATACAAGTTAGAGTCTATAACAAGGGCAAAAGTGTTTCGAAAAGTAGATACGACAGAGACGTACCAACTCCCCCAAGCTTAAACCCTTGCTTGTCCTCAAGCAATTCAGTTGACAAACTGAAAGAAAGAAAGAAAAACTTTTACAAACTCTGTTTGCTCTTGTTGTTGTAACTATGTCAAGCCAGCATTCAATTTTTCAGCATATATCATAACTAACCACATTTGCAATAATTCTCAGGTCTCATAATTACTCATATCAATAGCATAATCAACTAGCAAGTCATAATAATAATTCTCGGATGACAAGACTTTCTCAAAATAATCATAATATGATATAACAAGATGGTATCTCGCTAGCCCTTTCTGAGACTGCAAAACATAAATGCAGAGCACCTTTAAAGATCAAGGACTGACTAGACATTGTAATACATGGTAAAAGAGATCCAATCATAGTCATACCCAACATAGATTAATAGTGATGAATGCAAATGACAGTTGTGCTCTCCAGCTAGTGCTCTTTAATAAGAGGGTGATGACTCAACATAAAAGTAAATGGATAGGCCCTTCGCAGAGGGAAGCAGGGATTTGTAGAGGTGCCAGAGCTCGGTTTTGAAATAGAGGTAAATTGCATTTTGAGCGGTATACTTTCATTGTCAACGTAACAACTAAGAGATGGTGATATCTTCCATGCTAAACAAATTATAGGTGGTTCCCAAACAGAATGGTAAAGTTTATACTCCCCCTCCACCAACAAGCATCAATCCATGACTTGCTCGAAACAACGAGTGTCTCCAACATACATCAGGTCCCAGGGGGAGTTTCGTTTGCAATTAATTTTGATTTAGTTTGCATAAAGCATGGGACTAGGCATCCCGGTGACCAGCCATTTTCTCGTGAGTGAGGAGCGGAGTCCACTCCTCTTGAGAATAACCCGCCTAACACGGAAGATAAGGCCAGCCTTGGTTGATACATGAGCTATTCGAGCATACAAAACAGAATATTTATTTGAAGGTTTAGAGTTTGGCACATACAAATTTACTTGGAATGGCAGGTATATACCGCATATAGGAAGGTATAGTGGACTCATCTGGAATAACTTTGGGGTTTAAGGGATTGGATGCACAAGCAGTATTCCTTCTTAGTACAGGTGAAGGCTAGCAAAAGACTGGGAAGCGACCAACTAGAGAGCAACAACAGTCATTTACATGCATTAAAATTAATAAACATTGAACGCAAGCATGAGTAGGATATAATCCACCATGAACAAAAATATCATGAAGGCTATGTTGATTTTGTTTCAACTACATGTGTGAACATGTGCCAAGTCAAGTCACTTAAATCATTCAAAGGAGGATACCACCCGATCATACCACATCATAGTCATCTCAATAGCATGTTGGCACACAAGGTAAACCATTATAACTCATAGCTAATCAAGCATGGCACAAGCAACTATGGTCTCTAATTGTCATTGCAAACATGTTTATTCATAATAAGCTGAATCAAGAATGACGGGCTCATCATATTTACAAAAACAAAAGAAGTCGAGTTCATACCAGCTTTTCTCATCTCAGTCAGTCCATCATATATCATCATAATTGCCTTTCACTTGCACGACTGAACGGTGTGAATAATAATAAGAGTGCACTTGCATTGGACTAAGCTGGAATCTGCGAGCATTCAAGAAACAGGAGAAGACAAGGCAATATGGGCTCCTTGGTTAATTCAACAATAATGCATATAAGAGCCACTTCAACAATTTAATTATGGTCTTCTCCTACTGACCCCCAAAGAAAAGAAAAGAAATAAAACTATTTACACGGGAAAGCTCCCAACAAGCAGAAGAAGAACGGGAAATATTTTTGGGTTTTCTTTTTAATTATTACTACTACAGCAGAAAAATAAACTACTACTAATTTTTTGGTTTTTCTTAAGGTTTACTAAACACACAAGAAGAAAGCAAGAAAAGGAAAATAAACTAGCATGGATATTACAGTGAAAAAGTATGAGCAAGTTGTTGGGGTCGTACTGTGATGAAGAAGGATAGTTGGGATCATATTGTGATGAAGAAGAAGACTCTGACTGCCACTGGCTGACAGTCATCTCTAGATCCCAAGAATAAACAGATTGTCGTGGGGGCTCATTTTGTGGTTCCTGTTCTGGCTCCTTAGTGGGTGCAAGGTTCCGGTAGGCGTGAATAGCCGTCAATGGAACAAGGTACGTGCCTGCAGTCAAATCAAACAAAGAAGGAGAAGGCAAGGTAATAGTCTCGGGATGATGTTTATTAAAGAACAATTGATATTTAAGCTCCCCTGTCCTATTCTTAACAATAAAATCATGTGCTACCATACTTTTATGATCTAGATAAACACGGGGCAGCACCTTTTCTTCCTTCTCAGCATGCCTAATAGGTATGTTAAAATGTGCGGCTAGGCGTGTAACATAAATGCCCCCAAAGATGGGGCCCTTAGTACGGTTCATATTTAACCGTCTGGCAATAATACCGCCCATACTAAAAGTGTTATCACTGTATAAACCTTGGAGTAGAATAATTATATCAGGGATACTAAGGTTTCCACAGTTTCCGCGTCCAATTAAACAATGACTAGCAAATAATGCAAAGTAACGTAAAACAGGAAAATGTATGCTAGTGATTCGTGCATCGGAAACCTTCCTGGTTTCTCCTACAGTGATATTATTAATAAATCCCTCCACATCATCATGGTGTGGTTCTTCTGTCTTGCCCTCAAAAGGGACTAAACAAATACGACAGAAATCAAAAAGTGACATCTCCTTATGCTCATCATATAATTGAAATTCCACCGTAGGTGGTGAGTTCCTAGGATGAAAATAAAAGTTTTGCACAAAGGTATTTGTGAGTAAGAGATACTGATCGCATTGGTCGTGGAGGAAAGCGGTGAGGCCTGCATTGTGAGCCAATTCATGAAAATCTTCATAGATACCGGCTGCTCTCAAGAAATCATCAGAAGGCCATTCACACGCCCGAATCTCCGTGGTGCGCGGCAAATTATACTTAGGCTTCGGTGCCTTTTCCTTCGAGCTTTGGCTCGATGAGCCCCTCAATAATCTCCTCGTCATTTTCTTAAAAATTCTGAAATTTTTAGTAACTTCAAACAAAAGTGAACCAACTTCAATAAAACTGATAGCAACTACTCCTACAAGTTCCTAGAGCCTATATCAAGCATTAGAACTACTTGGAACCATATAAATTTGACATGCAAGCTCAAGAACATGGCACCTATGCAGCACAAATTTGCAAAGAATAAAGCACTAGAACAAAAACTAATTGAACAAATGGAGGAGTCACATACCAAGGAACAATCTCCCCAAGCAGTTTTGCGAGAGGTGCTTTGAGCAAGGAGATCGAAAATCACAGCAAAAGTGGCTGGAACTCGTGCTTGAGTTGGTTTTTCGGGTTTGTGTGAGACGGAGGAAGGAGATGGGTGCTTGGATAAGTGGAGGAGGGCCACCGTGGGACCACGAGGCAGGGGGGCGCGCCCTATGGGGGGGCGCCCACTACCCTCGTGGCCAGGTGGCAGCTCCTCCCGTGGTAATTTTTGCATAGTAAATCCTCAAATATTCCCAAAAAAGCATATTAAATTTGCATGGCATTCTGAGGACTTTTATTTTCGGGATATTTTTATATTGCACAGATAAGACAGGAAACAGACAGAGAAATACTATTTTTACTTTATTTCTACTAAATTACAGAAAATATAAAGAGGGTATAGAAGTTTGTGCTTCTAGTTTCATCCATCTCATGCTCATCAAAAAGAATCCACTAACAAGGTTGATCAGGTCTTGTTAACAAACTCATTCCGATAATCATGAAACCAGAGAAATTTCGAATAACACTAAGTTACCTCAACGGGGATATGCACATCCCCTATAATAAGTATATCATATTTCTTTTTGACCGTAGGAAGAGGAAATTCAAAACCTCCAATTATAATTGATGGAATTTTTCCAATGGAGTTGACACTATGAACTTGAGGTTGTTTCCTCGGAAAGTGTACCGTATGCTCATTACCATTAACATGAAAAGTGACATTGCCTTTGTTGGAATCAATAACAGCCCCTGCAGTATTAAGAAAAGGTCTTCCAAGAATAATAGACATACTATCATCCTCGGGAATATCAAGAATAACGTAGTCCGTTAAAATGGTAACGTTTGCAACCACAACAGGCACGTCCTCACAAATACCGACGGGTATAGCAGTTGATTTATCAGCCATTTGCAAAGATATTTCAGTAGGTGTCAGCTTATTCAAGTCAAGTCTACGATATAAAGAGAGAGGCATAACACTAACACCGGCTCCAAGATCACATAAAGCAGTTTTAATATAATTTATTTTAGTGGAGCAAGGTATAGTGGGTACTCCAGGATCTCCAAGTTTCTTTGGTATTCCACCCTTAAAAGTATAATTAGCAAGCATGGTGGAAATTTTAGCTTCCGGTATGTTTCTTTTATTAGTAATGATATCCTTCATATATTTAGCATAAGGATTTGTTTTGAGCACAATAGTCAATCGCATACGTAAAAAGATAGGCCTAATCATTTCAGCAAAGCGCTCAAAATCCTCATCATCCTTCTTCTTGGATGGTTTCGGAGGAAAAGGCATGGGTTCCTGAACCCAAGGTTCTCTTTCTTTACCATGTTTCCTGGCAACAAAGTCTCTTTTATCATAACGTTGATTCTTTGATTGTGAGTTATCAAGATCAACAACAGGTTCAATTTCTACATCATTATCATTACTAGGTTGAGCATCATCATGAACATCATCATTAATATTTTCACTAGGTTCATGTTCATTACCGGATTGTGTTTCAGCATGAGACATAGAGATATCATTTGGATTATCAGGTGGTTCAGCAATAGGTTCACTAGAAGTTTGCACAGTTCTATCATTTTTCTTTTTCTTCTTCTTAGAAGAACTAGGAACATCAATATTATTTCTCTGAGAATCTTGCTCGATTCTCTTAGGGTGGCCTTCAGGATACAAAGGTTCTTGAGTCATTCTACCAGTTCTAGTAGCCACTCTAACAGCATAATCATTTTTCTTATTATTCATTTCATGGAGCAATTCTTTTTGAGCTTTAAGTACTTGTTCTACTTGAGTGGTAACCATAGAAGCATGTTTGCTAACAAGTTGAAGTTCACCTCTAATATTAGCCATATAATCACCCAAGTATTTAATTATATCGGAATCATATTTCAATTGTCTACCAAACACTACTAGGAAAAGTCCTACTAATGGCGCACCAGTTTTGCCTACTAATGGCGCATCACAGGTGCGCCATTAGTATCACGCCACTAGTATTTTTTTACTAATGGCGTACCACTGGTGCGCCATTAGTATATAACACCATGCACCATTAGTATGCCTCCCAGGGCCATATTTAACCATGTGCTTTGGCACACTAATGGCGCACTGCGGATGGATGCGCCATTAGTATACTTGGCATACTAATGGCGCACTCTGTAGTGATGCGCCATTAGTATGAATATTAGGTTTTTTTACTTTTCTGATTTTTGCATAGGTTACAAAATATATTATTTGACAAAATATAGACAGTAGCACACATCAACAGCAGATTCATCGAATACAATAGAAGATTAGTCTCCAAAAATAATTCATCATATTAGTCTCTGAATTCAAAAGACTGAACAAAGATAAAACATTACAAGTCTCGAGACCGCGAGTATCGAGTTTGTCAGAAGTAATACTAATCCTAACAAGTCCTACTAATCATCATCATACAACTTCTACTCGTTATTCATAACAAGTCATACGATCATCATCTTGATAGTCATCGAACCAACCCTACTTAATTGTTCTTAGCACATGATCATCAATATTAGGCAGGACCTAAATACCCTATTTAAGCTAAAATAGCATAAAACAATATAGACCCTGACTCTCCATTATGGAGAATGGAGAACATCCTATCTCCAATTCTTGTGCTTCGCTTCCTTTTGCTTCCAAGAAGCTCCTTACGACTGTCCATACATTTTTTCCATCCTTTGATTTTCATGTCTCCACTTCTTTTAGAAATCTCATATGGACAGCTGAGATTCGTAGGACGACCTGGCTGTATGTTCAAAACATTAACACTACCTTTCTGATACATCATATGAGGCACACAATTCTCTGGGATTATTTGTTGAAAAACATAGTAATAACTTCATAGTTAGCAATGATGTACTAGTTTTAGAAGTATGCAAAAGATGCACGGATGTCGTAATAGTAAAAATCTTACCAGGGTATCTCCATGGTAGTTACCGTAGTTGAACACATGCACTAGTGGCACGTATTTACCGTAATGTTGAGGAGTTTGATTGTGGATAATGTAATTCTCAATGTTAGTACAAAATCCGACCAGATGATTTTTCTCCTTGTAAGTTGTTAATTTGGAGCCATCGGTGTAGTGGGTTTTGTCTACCATCTCCCGCACATTCTTTGAACAATAAAAATAAGTTGTCAATGGAAATAAGCTGTCAACTATTTTGAAATAAACAATATAAATTAGCTAATAAGTATGTTTGAGAAACTCACGTAGCGGTAGAACTGGAGGCGTATCAACAAGGACCCAAATGTCCATATTGTCTTGGTTGATGTCAGGATTACCAAGATCCATGGTGATAAGCATACCCTCATCAAAACCATACATCTTGCAAAATGCTTCCCAATTTTTGCAACCAAAATGGGTTACGCTCTCAGAATTATATAGATTTACTTCAAAGTCCACATTGTGATGAGTCCTTAGGTGAATTTTCTTTGTTTCAGAAATTTCATGGTCTTCAAAATCCATCCTCTCCAAGACATAGCGTCTTGCATGGCATGGGATAAGCTATACTCGAATTGTAAAAGATGAAAATTACACGTTGAAATAGTTGAAGTCATGCTTAATTATGAAAATAACACTTGTCGTCGTTGTTTACCATTTCAACTTCGAAGGTCTCCTTGAGCTTAATGCTGAAGCGCCGATCATCGTCCAGGTGAGGCATGTCGCACAGACCTTGATCGTCGTGGAACCAGTCGCACTCCGCCGGGAGACTTTCGTCGTCCGATGATGATGACGACATATCCTACGTTCATAATTCAAAACTACATCATTTAGGGTTTGTCGACACCGAGGCATCCTAAAAGCTAAGCTTTTATCATTTATGGTTTGTCGACGCTGAGGCACCCTAAAAGCCTAAGCTTTCATCATTTAGGTTCTTATCGACACCAAGGCACCCTAAAAGCCAAGTTTTATCATTTAGGGTTTGTCGACGTCGAGGCACCCTAAAAGCCTAAGCCTTCATCATTTAGGTTTTGTCGACGCCGAGGCACCCTAAAAGCCTAAGCGTACATCATTTAGGTTCTGATCGACACCGATGCACCCTATAGAAGCCAAGTTAAGTTTTCATCATTTAGGGTTTATCGATGCCGAGGCACCCTAGGTTGGGCCTAATCACTTGGCACTAATCACTTGGCTCTATTGCCACCTATGTTGGGTTTATCATCTAGGGTTTATCGATGCTAACGAGAATTCTAAGTTGGGCCTAATCACTTGGCTCTATTGCCACCTATGGTTTAATGCAGCAAGAATGGCGGGGCAGTTGATCCTACTGAACTAAGTACTAAGATACCCCGGCCAATGCATTAGTCGCAAGTACCCCATATGTCCTATTTTTAGCAAAGTCATGCTAAAATTCACGAAAAATTTCAGCATGACCTTTCCTGAAAATAGGACATATGGAGTACCCGAATAAGCCGGAACGGAAGTTAATCAACATTCTGGCAAACTCAAGGGCCTCTCGGGGTACCTACAAATTCATCACGACACAATGGTCGGAGACAAAACCCAGCCACAGACCATATGGTCCTCTGCTTTCATATGGGAAAAAATCAGCTCAACTTATGTGAGCTTCCATTCCAGATATAATAGGTCACCAAACAAAAAATCATCCAGATATAATGGTACAACAAAGAAACAGCTTAATCCATGCCTCAGCTTATGAACAATCATTACTTCAAATACAGAAGAAGGAACAATTTATTTGTGACATAGTTACAAATGATGACAGACTAAAGCAACACCCTGCACTAGCCTAAAAACAAGTGACATGCTTCTGAGTTAAGAAAACATTTCTGTTTGATTTTCAAACCACACACTTACTTCCAACTATAAACAAAACTGACTTGCTGTTAATGAAACTCATGGTGGAAGTAACTACTAGCAGCATGTCTTTATCATGGCAGTCCACTATATATTTTTATGACAAAATACATCATTATCAGGCCAAATTATGGCCATTTTCTTACATGATGCTAACTGTACCTAACTGATTTTTTGACAGTAGCTCAAAAAATTAACAGTAGCTCCTAACTATACCTAACTGAATTTTTTGACAGTAGCTCAAGTTTTTGACAGTAGCTCCTAACTGAATTTTCTGCTTAAAGGGAAGGCTGACTTAAGTGGCAAGATGATACAATTTGCGTAACATAACAATATATGCATCTTAATATAACACCATCTCCTAACAGAAATAGTATCCAGATCTACTAGGGGGCAAAGTAGAACTAGGGGGCGACATTTCCATTCGAGTCATGAATATCTAAACAGTGTTCAGTTTTCTTACTAATTTGTTCCCTGGATAATTCCAATTCCTTGAGAACATGAATAAAATCAAAACTATCTAGAGGTATATCAACACCCATCATTGATGCTCTAAACATAATCTCCTTAGCTACTTAATTCCCCAACCCTAGCTACTTAATTCTCCAACCCCTTTTCTTGTCCAAAATTCTCGAACCCCTAACCCTAGAACACATCCGAAGGAAATCAAGAGGGGGAAGAGGGGGAAGCGGCTCGGGTGCTCACTGGGGAGGTCGAGGGCGACTCGGGGTAGCCGGAGCTAGTCGAGGCGGCGCCGCGAGGGGGGGTGCTTGTGCGGGAGGACATCAAGGGCGCGGGCGCGGGCAGAGGGGGGACGGCGAGGGAGGCGGCGCTCTGCTCGAGGAGGCGCGGGGGCGGAAACGGAGATGGAGGCGCGGGGGCGGCTGCAGCGTGGGTCGAGGCAGCAGGGGGAATTAGCTAGGGGGCAAGGGAGAGGGACGAAGGGGATCTGGCGAGAGGGAGGGAATTAGCTAGGGGGAATCTTACTAATGGCGCACCTGCGGTCGGTGCGCCATTAGTAATCTTTTTTTACATAGCAATGGCGCACCATGCAGAGGTACGCCATTAGTAATCTTTTTTTACATAGCAATGGCGCACCAGGCAGAGGTGTGCCATTAGTAATCTTTTTTTATATAGCAATGGCGCACTAGCCAGAGGTGCGCCATAAGTAAAAAAATTGTTGCATGTAATAATTTTTTAGAAAATGAATATGAATATGAAACAGTAATATTTTTTATAAAAATAGTAATAATTGTTGTTTAACAACAATTGTAGTCTACACTTTTTATTATTATTATTATTTAAATGAAGAGGGGAGAGGAGGCGCCGGAGCTCACCGGGGAGCGGGGGAGGGTGCGGGGGGGGGGGGTGCTCGTCGGTGGTGGTGGAGCGGGGGAGGGTGCGGGGGTGCTCATCAGCGGTGGTGGAGCGGGGGAGGGTGCGGGGGGTCGTCGTCGGCGGTGGTGGAGCGGGGGAGGGTGTGGTGGGTCGTCGGCGGTGGTGGAGCTAGCGGGGGAGGGTGCGGTTGGGATCGAGATCGAGATGGAGGGGGAATCGAGATCGAGATGGAGGTGGATCGAGATCGAGTGTCCTCATGAATATTCAATATTTTATCATATTGGATATGAAAAAATACCATCAAATTTGAAAAAATATTCATGAATTCAAAAAGTGCCCATGAAATTTAAAAATATGCATGATATCAAAAAGTGCCCATGAAATACAACCGAGAAATGAAGACTACGATTTAAATACAGTCGATCTTAGCTAGCTACCTGTTCATAATCTTCTTTCCCTTCTTTTTTGCAAATGGAGTTCTTCTGTGGAACGGACGTCCTTTAGGTAGGGTGGTCCTGCTTCTTTTTGTGGTGTATGCTGCTACTTCATCGTCGTCGTCATGTTCGATCTTCGGGTCACCGTACTTGTCGAAGTTTTGCTCATTGGCTACTCCATCCATTTCGATGATCTTCCTTTTGCCTCTCCTCACGACAACACGACTAGGCTTTGACGGGTCGGTAATGAAGAAGCATTGGTCCACTTGGGAAGCCAGTACCCATGGCTCATTTTTCGCGGTGACATTTGCGCCCGCGGTCTTGGATTTGGCTTCGGGTATAACCATGGTGGTGAAATACCGGTCTTCTTTTAGGACGCTCTTGGCCCATCTGACTCAGAACATCGGGACCTTCTCTCCAGCGTAGCTCAGCTCCCAGATCTCCTCGATCCTTCCGTAGTATCTGTCCTTGTCGTTACCGGTGTAGGATTCCATCGTTACCCCGGAGTTCTGATAACCATCGCTCTTCATGTCCTTGTCCTCGGTGTAGAATGTGTAGCCGTTGATATCGTACGCCTCATAGGTCATCAGGTTGTGCTCGGCGCCCTGTGACAAGGCGAATATGAGTTGTTCTTCCGCGGAAGAATCCTCATGTAAAGGGTACGACAGAAGCTTCTACTTGAACCAACGCGTGAAACATGAGTTGTGCACTTTGATTATATCTCCGTCCGTCCTCTGTTGGCCTCGGTCATTGTACGTCTTCTCAATAAAGGTTTTGTGCTCTACCACCCAAGGATCGACCACGTCTTTGTGTTGTAGCGCGACTAGGTTTGCTCTTTCAAAGTCGGCGAGTCGACCCTCGAAGTCGACATGCATTTCGCGGCGACCCTCATGGTGACCCCATCCAGCGAGCCTGCCGAGGTGCCTGTTGACGGGCAGACCAACGAGGTTCTCGATGCCTAGATAATTCGTGCAGTAGGAGATGCACTCTTCGGTCAAAAAGCCCCTGGCTATACTTCCCTCTGGGCGTGACATGTTGCGAACGTATCCTTTGATGACACCATTCATCCTTTCGAACGGCATCATGCTGTGCAGGAACATCAGCCCGAGTTGGATGATATCCTCCACGATATGGACCAGCAGATGCACCATAACGTCGAAGAATGCGGGCGGGAAGTACATCTCAAGCTCACATACTATCACCACGATCTCTTCTTGTAGCCTTCTGAGTTGCCTCACGCCAACCGACTTCCAAGAGATGACGTCGAAAAAGTTGCATAGGCCAAATAGCGTTTCACGGACGTGCGCGTCCATGATCCCTCGGATTGCAACTGGAAGTATCTGCGTCATCAGCACGTGACAGTCGTGAGACTTCATCCCGCTGAACTTCTACTTTGCTGGGTCTAGGTATCTGCTTATCTTCCCCGCGTAACCGTAAGGAAGTTTTACTCCTACGAGGCAGGTGAAAAACTTCTCGATCTCCTCCTGACTTAGAGTGAAGCACGCGGGAGGGTAGTCATTTCCGGTCTTCTTGGCCTTTTTGCCTTTGCGACGACTTTCTGTGTCCTGCTTCGCCTCATCATCATCATCATCATCATCATTAGCGTGAAGCTCCTGCCTGATGCCCATTGATTTCAAGTCTGTCCTTGCTTTCGGCCCATCTTTGGTCCTCTCTGGCATGTTGAGCAGGGTACCAAGCAGACTCTCGCACATGTTCTTCGTGATATGCATGGCATCAAGGCTGTGAGGCACACGGTGGATCTTCTAGTACGGCAAGTCCCAGAAAACAGACCTCGTTTTCCATACCTCTAGCAGCTGCTATGGCACCTTTCGCTTCTTTCCCGGCTCTGGCGCCTTTTGCTTCTTTCCCGGCAGTGGGCAATCTTTCCAATTTTTCAGCAGCCCGTCTATTTCCTCGCCGCTCCTCGTACGCGGGTGTCTCCAGAGTTCGGTTTCACCATCAAACAGATCCCTGTGTTTCCTCCACGGGTCATCGTCGCGAAGCCACCTTCGATGTCCCATGAACACGGTTTTCGAAGACCCGGGATCTCTATCTAGCTGGCGATACATTGTGTCATCCATGCACCTGACGCATCCAGAAAATCCGTGGACCACCTGCCTCGCGAGATATCCGTAACCGAGATAGTCGTGCACCGTCCTGAGCAGTGCGGCTCTCATAGGGAAATATTCTTTCTCTGCGGCGTCCCACGTATTGGCTGGCGTTTTCCACAGCGTGTCTAGCTCCTCTTTCAGCAGCCCTAGATACAGATTGATGTCGTTCCCTGGTTGTTTCGGCCCTTCCATTAGCATACTCATGTGAATGTACTTCCTCTTCATGCACAACCAGGGGGGAAGGTTGTACATCCACACAAACACAGGCCAGGTGCTATGTGTGCTTCTCTGGCTGCCAAATGGATTGACTCCATCGGTGCTCGCGCCCAGCACGATGTTCCTTGGATCCTTCCCAAATTCTGGGTGTTCGAAGTTCAACGCTTGCCCCTGGCTCCCATCCTTAGGGTGACTCAGCATCTTGTCTTTTTTATTTATCTCCGGATCATTTGTGTCATCTTCTCGCTTCTTCTCCTCCCTATCCGCGTGCCAACGCAGGAGCTTTGCTACCTTAGGGTCCGCGAAATACCGCTGCAGACGAGGAGTGATCGGAAAGTACCACACCACTTTTCGAGGAGCTTTCTTCCTCTTCTTGTATCGAGTGAGGCCACACACCGGACATATGGTAGACTCCACGTGCTCGCCCCGATAAATGATGCAATTGTTCATGCACACATGGTATTTCACGTGCGGTAAATCCAGAGGACACGCGACTTTCTTCGCCTCCTCGAAACTGGTCGGGCACTTGTTCCCCTTGGGAAGACATTCGTGCCAGAATGACATGTTCTCATCGAAGCATGCGTCGGTCATTTTGTGTTTTACCTTCATCTCCAAAGCCATGAGCGTTACTTTCAGGCGGGTATCCTCGGGTCTGCATCCTTCATACAATGGAGTAACCACGTCTATCTCCAGTTGATCCAGCTTCGCTTTCTCTCGGGCGGCAGCTCTTGCGTTATCCCTCTACTTGAGAAGCAACTCTTGAATATGAGGGTCCTGCACTCAGCCCATCGATGGTCCATCGTCGTCTGCTCCTCCGGCATCTAGATCTTCATGATCATGCCCTTCGTCTGCTCCGGCATCTTCCTCATCATCATGTCTGGCATCTTCTACATGATGACTGTGTACAACATCACCGTCGTGATCATGTCCTGGAGATTCTTCGTCTTCTAGCCCGCCCGAGCCACGGTGGTTGTCTTGCTGCCCTTCCTCATTTCTTGCCCGGCCCCCATGGACGACTTCATAGTCATCTTCATCACCTTGCCACCGATAGCCATCCATGAAACCATGCAAGAGCAGGTGGTCCCGCACCTGCCCGGAATCCGGGTCCGCAATAGGGCTCTTCAGCTTGCATCTTCGACACGGACATCTTATCTCCGTCTCGTTCTTTTGAAGCATCTCGGCCTTCGCGGAGCTCAAAAACCTATTCACAATGCCTTCGGTCATTATGGGGACCATGGTCGCCTGCGGGGTAGAGCAAAACGATATTTTAGAACCAAGAAAAAATTTGGCATGACTTTCCCTAAAAATAGGACCAAAAAGAATGCATAGTGCCAAAATTCTCGCTGAAACAGAAATGAATCAACATTCTGGCAAAATATTGGCAACTATCGCATTTCAAATACCGGTACCTGCAAACACAAACATATATGCAACACCACAAACATACATAGATCTAGCTAGGCCACAAAAAGTGCATGTGCACGTTGTTGGAGCGAGCTAGGGAGAAACAAAGTAGATCTACAACATGAAGATAGCTTTTCCCTCACTTACCTAACAAAAAAAGGTAATTTCAACACTTAATTTTGATGAATCTATGGTGCAAATGAGGTGAGGAGGAGGAGGCAGCCAACAAGCTTAGAGAAGGAGGTGGGGGAATGAAGTAGGGAAAGTGAGTGTGTAGGTGTGGCTGTCCAAAAATATCTAGCTGGTCCCAGGTTACTAATGGCGCACCACAGAGACATGCGCCATTAGTAACCCAACATACTAATGGCGCACCACACAGACATGCGCCATTAGTAGTTTTGCAAAAAAGAAAAAATATATTTTTTATACTAATGGCGCACCATGGCATAGTGCGCCATTACTAGTTTAAACTAGTAATGGCGCACTGTGCCACGGTGCGCCATTAGTTGTTTTGCAAAAAAGTAAAAAAAATACAGTAGTGGCGCACTCTATGGCTGGTGCGCCATTAGTAGTTCTAACTACTAATGGCGCAATATGCCCGGATGCGCCATTAGTATGTTTGAAAAAATGAAAAAAAAACATTTTGTTACTCGTGGCGCACCATGTGCCTGGTGCGCCAATAGTGTTTTCCACACTAATGGCGCACCAACAGATGGTGCGCCATTAGTATATAGTAATGGCGCACCACATGTCTGGTGCGCCATTAGTATCATTTCCATCTATAGCCCTTTTCCTAGTAGTGAAAATAAGCATTGAAATTTTGTTGTTTGACAATAAAATTATCAAACTCATCAAAGCATTGCCTAACAGACTTATAGTGAGGGATATCACCTTCATCAAATCTATAGAGAGAATTTACCTTTACTACCTGTGTCGAGATATCGGGATCAGGAGGTTCTTCAGTAAATAAGTGATCAAGTTCATATGTTTCTTCGACAAGCGGTAGATTAAGACCATGTATTTCTTCAATAGGAGGTAAATTCTTAACATCTTCGGCATTAATACCTTTTTCTTTCATAGATTTCTTTGCCTCTTGCATATCTTTGGGACTGAGAAATAGAACACCTCTCTTCTTCGGAGTTGGTTTAGGAATAGGATCATTAATTGGAGCAGGAGCTGGCTCAGGAGGTGCCCAATTATTTTCATTTGTCAACATATTATTCAATAGAATTTCAGCTTCATCCGGTGTTCTTTCCCTGAAAAGAGAACCAGCACAACTATCCAGGTAATCTCTGGAAGCATCGGTTAGTACATTATAAAAGATATCAAGTATTTCAGGTTTCTTAAGAGGATGATCACGCAAAGCATTAAGTAACTTGAGAAGCCTCCCCCAAGCTTGTGGGAGACTCTCTTCTTTAATTTGCACAAAGTTGTATATTTCCCTCAAAGTAGCTTGTTTCTTATGAGCAGGGAAATATTTAGCAGAGAAGTAATAGATCATATCCTGGGGACTACGCACACAACCAGGATCAAGAGAATTAAACCATATCTTAGTGTCACCCTTTAATGAGAATGGAAATATTTTGAGTAAATAGAGGTAACATGATCTCTCATTATTAGTGAACAGGGCAGCTATATCATTTAACTTAGTAAGATGTGCCACAACAGTTTCAGATTCATAGCCATAGAAAGGATCAGATTCAACCAAAGTAATTACATCTGGATCAATAGAGAATTCATAATCCTTATCAGGAACACAGATAGGTGAAGTTGCAAAAGCAGGATCAGGTGTCATTTTATCTCTAAGTGATTCTTTGTTCCATTTAATCAATAACCTCTTAAGCTCGTATCTATATCTGCAGGCTAAAATAGCTAAAGAAGAATCTTTATCAAAAAGATAACCTTCAGTAATAACAGGCATATTTTCATCATCACTATCATCATCGTATTCAGTTTCATCAATTTCTCTTTCTCTAGCCCTAGCAATTTGTTTTTCAAGAAATTCACTAAGGGGCACAGTAGTATCAGGCATAGAAGAAGTTTCATCATAAGTATCATGCATAGTAGAAGTGGCATCATCAATAACATGTGACATATCGGAACGAATAGCAGAAGCAGGTTTAGGTGTCGCTAGCCTACTCATAACAGAAGGTGAATCAAGTGCAGAGCTAGATGGCAGTTCCTTACCTCCCCTCGTAGTTGAGGGATAAATTGTTGTCTTAGCGTCTTTCAAGTTCTTCATAGTGTCCAACAGATATAAATCCAAGTCACTCAAAGAATAGAGCTATGCTCCCCGGCAACGGCGCCAGAAAAAGGTCTTGATAACCCACAAGTATAGGGGATCGCAACAGTTTTCGAGGGTAGAGTATTTAACCCAAATTTATTGATTCAACACAAGGGGAGCCAAAGAATATTCTCAAGTATTAGCAGCTGAGTTGTCAATTCAACCACACCTGGAAACTTAGTATCTGCAGCAAAGTGTTTAGTAGCAAAGTAATATGATAGTGGTGGTAACGGCAACAAAAGTTAAGACAACAAAAGTAATGTTTTTGGTATTTTGTAGTGATTGTAACAATAGCAGCGGGAAAATAAATAAGCGTAAACCAGTATATGGAAAACTCGTAGGCACCGGATCAGTGATGGATAATTATGCCAGATGTGGTTCATCATGTAACAGTCATAACATAGGGTGACACAGAACTAGCTCCAATTCATCAATGTAATGTAGGCATGTATTCCGTATATAGTCATACGTGCTTATGGAAAAGAACTTGCATGACATCTTTTGTCCAACCCTCCCGTGGCAGCGGGGTCCTATTGGAAACTTAGGGATATTAAGGCCTCCTTTTAATAGAGAACCGGAACAAAGCATTAGCACATAGTGAATACATGAACTCCTCAAACTACGATCATCACCAGGAGTGGTCCCGATTATTGTGACTTCGGGGTTGCCGGATCATAACACATAGTAGGTGAGTATAGACTTGCAAGATAGGATCTAGAACTCACATATATTCATGAAAACATAATAGGTTCAGATCTGAAATCATGGCACTCGGGCCCTAGTGACAAGCATTAAGCATAGCAAAGTCATAGCAACATCAATCTCAGAACATAGTGGATACTAGGGATCAAACCCTAACAAAACTAACTCGATTACATGATAAATCTCATCCAACCCATCACCGTCCAGCAAGCCTACGATGGAATTACTCATGCACGATGGTGAGCATCATGAAATTAGTGATGGAGGATGGTTGATGATGACGACGGCGACGAATCCCCCTCTCCGGAGCCCCGAACGGATTCCAGATCATCCCTCCCGAGAGGTTTTAGGGCTTGGCGGCGGCTCCGTATCGTAAAACGCGATGATTCCTTCTCTCTGATTTTTTTTCTCCGGAAGCGAATATATAGAGTTGGAATTGGCGTCGGAGGATTTCCAGGGGGGCCCACGAGGTAGGTGGCGCGCCCTAGAGGGGGGCGCGCCCCCCACCCTCGTGAACAGGGTGTGGGCCCCCTGGTCTTCATCTTTGGCAAGGATTTTTTATTATTTTTTCTAAGGTATTCCGTGGAGTTTCAGGACTTCCCGAGAATATTTTCTTTCTGCACATAAAACAACACCATGGCAATTCTGCTGAAAACAGCGTCAGTCCGGGTTAGTTCCATTCAAATCATACAAGTTAGAGTCTAAAACAAGGGCAAAAGTGTTTGGAGAAGTAGATACGATGGAGACGTATCAGGAGGTCTACACAAAAGTCAATATACCAAGTACCCATCACATACCCTTATCTCCCGCATTGCATTATTTGCCATTTGCCTCTCATTTTCCTCTCCCCCACTTCACCCTTGTCGTTTTATTCGCGCCCTCTCTCTATCCTCCCTCTCTTTCTCTATTTGCCTCTTTTTGCCCGCTTGCTTTTTGTTTGCTTGTTTGTTGGATTGCTTGCTTGTCACGATGGCTCTACCTAAATTTGGTGACCTTCACCTTAAAAGGTTAGAAGAGATCGAAAGTAATGTCAGGAGTTTCATGGTTTTGCAGTTTGAACATAATAGTTTCTTCAGAAACGAGCTTAAGGAACAGAAAAGTTTATGAGTTTTATGAATAAAGAGCTTGATGATATGTCTATAGAATTTGGTTTAAGATCCCAAATTGCTCATCTTGAGAAATGGACTACCGAAATTTCGGATAGATAGGCTACCTTAGTTAATAAGATGGCCGCTAAACCGGATTGCTATGAAAATAAAGATGAAGATCTAAAAGTTATTGATGTGTCCCCTATTAAATCTTTGTTTTGCAATATGAATCTTGATAATGATGGGACTGAATAGGATCCACCTTTACCTAGAAGGTGTTCCCAAAATTCGAAGTTTTTAGATCTTGATGCTAAATTCGATAAAAGTGGGATTGAAGAGATCAAAACTCTAGATGTTAATGAACCTACTATTTTGGATTTCAAGGAATTTAATTATGATATCTGCTCTTTGATAGATTGTATTTCCTTGTTGCAATCTGTGCTAAATTCTCTTCATGCTTATAGTCAAAATAAAGCTTTTACCAATAACAGCGTTGATGCTTTAATGCAATCTTATGAAGAAAAACTTGAGTTGGAAGTTTCTATCCCTAGAAAACTTTATGATGAGTGGGAACCAACTATTAAAATTAAAATTAAAGACCATGAATGCTATGCTTTGTGTGATTTGGGTGCTAGTGTTTCCACGATTCCAAAGACTTTGTGTGATTTATTAGGTTTCCGTGATTTTGATGATTGTTCTTTAAACTTGCATCTTGCGGATTCCACTATTAAGAAACCTATGGGGAGAATTAATGATGTTCTTATTGTTGTAAATAGGAATTATGTGCGCATAGATTTTATTGTTCTTGACATAGATTGCAATCCTTCATGTCCTATTATTCTTGGTAGACCTTTTCTTAGAACGATTGGTGCAATTATTGATATGAAGGAAGGAAATATTAGATTCCAATTTCCGTTAAGGAAAGGCATGGAACACTTACCTAGAAAGAAAATTAAATTACCTTATGAATCTATTATGGGAGCCACTTATGGATTGCCTACCAAAGATGGCAATACCTAGATCTATCCTTACTTGTTATGCCTTGCTAGGGGCGTTAAACGATAGCGCTTGTTGGGAGGCAACCCAATTTTATTTTTATTCCTTGATTTTTGCTCCTGTTTAGTAATAAATAATTTATCTAGCCTATGTTTTGGTTGTGTTTTTTGTGTTTAATTACTGTTTGTGCCAAGTAGAACCGTTGGGGAGACTTGGGGAAAGTCTTGTTGAACTTGCTTTAAAAACAGAAACTTTAGCGCTGACGAGAACTGCTGTCATTTTTATTTGGAAAGTGATATTTAGTTAATTCTTTTTTAATATGATTAATAGAAAAATTCCTCACGTCCAACAATTTAATTTAGAATTTTTGGGGTTCCAGATCTTGCGCTAGCTACAGATTACTACAGACTGTTCTGTTTTTTGACAGATTCTGTTTTTCGTGTGTTGTTTGCTTATTTTGATGAATCTATGGCTAGTAAAATAGTTTATGAACCATAGAGAAGTTGTAATACAATAGGTTTAACACCAAGAATAATAAATAATGAGTTCATTAAAGTACCTTGAAGTGGTCTTTTGTATTCTTTCGCTAACGGAGCTCACGAGATTTTCTACTTTGTGTTTTGTGTTGTGAAGTTTTCAAGTTTTGGGTAAAGAATTGATAGATTATGGAACAAGGAGTGGCAAGAGCCTAAGCTTGGGGATGCCCATGGCACCCCCAAGATAATCTAAGGACACCTAAAAGCCAAAGCTTGGGGATGCCCCGGAAGGCATCCCCTCTTTCGTCTACTTCTATCGGTAACTTTACTTGGAGCTATATTTTTATTCACCACATGATATGTGTTTTGCTTGGAGCGTCTTGTATGATTTGATTGTTTTCTTTTTAGTTTACCACAATCATCCTTGCTGTACACACCTTTTGAGAGAGCCATACATGATTTGGAATTTTTTAGAATACTCTATGTGCTTCGCTTATATCTTTTGAGTTATATAGTTTTTCTCTAGTACTTCACTTATATATTTTAGAGCACGGTGGTGGATTTGTTTTATAGAAACTATTGATCTCTCATGCTTCACTTAGATTATTTTGAGAGTCTTAATAGCATGGTAATTTTCTCAAAATCCTAATATGCTAGGTACTCAGGATTAGTAAAATCTTCTTATGAGTATTTTGAATACTAAGAGAAGTTTGCTGCTTGATGATTGTTTTGAGATATGGAGGTAATAATATAAAAGTCATGCTAGTTGAGTAGTTGTGAAATTGAGAAATACTTGTGTTGAAGTTTGCAAGTCCCGTAGCATGCACGTATGGTAAACGTTATGTAACAAATTTGAAACATGAGGTGTTATTTGATTGTCTTCCTTATGAGTGGCGGTCGGGGATGAGCAATGGTCTTTTCCTACCAATCTATCCCCCTAGGAGCATGCGCGTAGTGCCGAGGTTTTTGATGACTTGTAGATTTTTGCAATAAGTATGTGAGTTCTTTATGACTAATGTTGAGTCCATGGATTATACACACTCTCACCCTTCCATCCTTGCTACCCTCTTCGGTACCGTGCATTGCCCTTTCTCACATCGAGAGTTGGCGCAAACTTTGCCGGTGCATCCAAACCCCGTGATATGATACGCTCTTTCACACATAAACCTCCTTATATCTTCCTCAAAACAGCCACCCTACCTACCTATTATGGCATTTCCATAGCCATTCCGAGATATATTGCCATGCAACTTTCCACCATTCTGTTTATCATGACACATTCATCATCGTCATATTGCTTAGCATGATCATGTAGTTGACATAGTATTTGTGGCAAAGCCGCCATTCATAATTCTTTCATACATGTCACTCTTGGTCCATTGCATATCCCGGTACACCACGGGAGGCATTCATATAGAGTCATCTTTTGTTCTAGTATCGAGTTGTAATCATTGAGTTGTAAATAAATAGAAGTGTGATGATCATCATTTTCTAGAGCATTGTCCCAAGTGAGGAATAAAAAAATAAAGGCCATATAAAAAAGAGAAAGGCCAAATAAAAAAATTAGAGAAAAATAGAGAAGGGACAAGTTACTATCCTTTGCCACACTTGTGCTTCAAAGTAGCACCATAATCTTCATGATAGAGAGTCTCTTATTTTGTCACTTTCATATACTAGTGGGAATTTTTCATTATAGAACTTGGCTTGTATATTCCAACAATGGGCCTCTTCAAGTGCCCTAGGTCTTCATGAGCAAGCAAGTTGGATGCACACCCACTTAATTTCTTTTGTTGAGCTTTCATATATTTATAGCTCTAGTGCATCTGTTGCATGGCAATCCCTACTCCTTGCATTAACATCAATCGATGGGCATCTCCATAGCCCATTGATTAGCCTCGTTGATGTGAAACTATCTCCTTTTTGTATTCTCCACATAACCCCCTCATTATACTCTATTCCACCCATATATTGCTATGTCCATGGCTCGCACTCATATATTGCGTGAAAGTTTATAGGTTTGAGATTACTAAAGTATGAAACAATTGCTTGGCTTGTCATCAGGGTTGTGCATGATGAGAGCATTCTTGTGTGACGAAAATGGAGCATGACTAAACCATATGATTTTGTAGGGATGAACTTTCTTTAGCCATGTTATTTTGAGAAGACATAATTGCTTAGTTAGTATGCTTGAAGTATTATTATTTTTATGTCAATATGAACTTTTGTCTTGAATCTTTCGGATCTGAATATTCATACCTCAATTAAGAAGAATTACATTAAAATTATGCCAAGTAGCACTCCGCATCAAAAATTCTATTTTTATCATTTACCTACTCGAGGACGAGCAGGAATTAAGCTTGGGGATGCTTGATACATCTCCAACGTATCTATAATTTTTGATTGCTCCATGCTATATTATCTACTATTTTGGACATTATTGGGCATTATTATCCACTTTTATATTATTTTTGGGACTAACCTATTAACCGGAGGCCCAGCCTAGAATTGCTGTTTTTTGCCTATTTTAGGGTTTCGAAGAAAAGGAATATCAAATGGAGTCCAAACGGAATGAAACCTTCGGGAACGTGATTTTCTCAACAAACAAGACCCAGGAGACTAGGACCCTATGTCAAGACACAAAAGAGGAGGCCACGAGGTAGGGGGCGCGCTTACCCCCCCCCCAGGCGCGCCATCCACCCTCGTGGGCCCCTGTTGCTCCACCGACGTACTCCTACCTCCTATATAAACCTACGTACCCCCAAACGATCAGATACGGAGCCAAAACCCTAATTCCACCGCCGCAACTTTCTGTATCCACGAGATCCCATCTTGGGGCATGTTCCAAAGCTCCGCCGGAGGGGGCATCAATCATGGAGGGCTTCTACATCAACACCATAGCCCCTCCGATGAAGTGTGAGTAGTTTACTTTAGACCTACGGGTCCATAGTTAGTAGCTAGATGGCTTCTTCTCTCTTTTTGGATCTCAATACAATGTTCTCCCCCTCTCTTGTGGAGATCTATTTGATCTAACCTTCTTTTTGCGGTGTGTTTGTTGAGACCGATGAATTGTGGGTTTATGATCAAGTCTATCTATGAACAATATTTCAATCTTCTCTGAATTCTTTCATGTATAATTGGTTATCTTTGCAAGTCACTTCGAATTATCAGTTTGGTTTGGCCTACTAGATTGATCTTTCTTGCAATGGGAGAAGTGCTTAGCTTTGGGTTCAATCTTGCGGTGTCCTTTCCCAGTGACAGTAGGGGCAGCAAGGCACATATTGTATTGTTGCCATCGAGGATAACAAGATGGGGTTTTCATCATATTGCATGAGTTTATCCCTCTACATCATGTCATCTTGCTTAAGGCGTTACTCTGTTTTCATTAACTTAATACTCTAGATGCATGTTGGATAGCGGTCGATGAGTGGAGTAATAGTAGTAGATGCAGGCAGGAGTCGGTCTACTTGTCTCGGACGTGATGCCTATATACATGATCATACCTAGATATTCTCATAACTATGCTCAACTCTGTCAATTGCTCAACAGTAATTTGTTCACCCACCATAGAATACCTATGCTCTCGAGAGAAGCCACTAGTGAAACCTATGGCCCCCGGGTCTATCTTCATCATATTAATCTACCAATACTTAGTTATTTCCTTTTGCTTTTACTTTGCTTATATTTTACTTTGCATCTTTATCATAAAAATACCAAAAATATTATCTTATCATATATATCAGATCTCACTCTCGTAAGTGGCTGTGTAGGGATTGACAACCCCTATTCGCGTTGGTTGTGAGGATTTATTTGTTTTGTGCAGGTACGAGGGAATCGCGCATAGCCTCCTACTGGATTGATACCTTGGTTCTCATAAACTGAGGGAAATACTTATGCTACTTTGCTGCATCATCCCTTCCTCTTCGGGGAAAACCAACGAAGTGCTCAAGAGGTAGCAGTTCCTTCTCTTTAATATCTTTCAAAGTGACTCCTACTTTGGATCCATATTGAGAGATTCAGTTGTGGATCTTTTTATCCAAATTTTCAATTAACTCTACCGTAGCAACCTTATTTTTAATAATTTCAAGCCTTTGCATTACATGCTCCAAAGTTAATATAGTCCATTAACCAAAAGAGGGGGTGAGCCAAATAAATCTATCATAGCATTATAAGAATCAAAAGTATGGCTACCCAAGAAGTTCCCTCCGGTAATAGTATCAAGGACATATCTGTGCCAAGGAGTAACGCCTACATAAAAATTGCGAAGAAGAACGGAAGTAGATTGCTTCCTAGTAGATCTATTTTGAGCATTGCAAATTCTATGCCAAGCGTCTTTTAGATTTCCCCCCTCCCTTTGCTTAAAATTTAGAATTTCATTCTCGGGAGACAATGGGGAAGATAAGGGACTAGCCATAATGACAAGCAAACGAACTAACACACAAGCAAACAAAAAGCAAGCAGGCAAAAAGAGGCAAATTGTAACATCCCAAATTTTCAATTTGGAATGTTATACACTAGATCATCATTGCATATCATATTTTATTGCATTTTGGTTGATCCTAGAAATTCTACGCAACTCAAGGACCCTCGGAGAGAGTTGGGGATTTCGTTATTTTCATATTTGAGTTTTCTCAAATTTTGAAAATAGGATCATTTAATTTTATTTATTTTATCTTCAATTATTTCTAATATCAAACTGCGAGAGAGGGAATAAAATGACTTTCCCAAAATAAAGAAATATTGAGGATTTAATAAAAAATCAAATAAGATTTTAATTTGGTTTTATTTGCTATTTTATTTGAATTTAGGAAAAATGCGTGTTTTTCAAAATTGCATTTAGGCCCCAAATAAATGTTCATCCCGTGCGGCTTGATTTTAGAAGCCGGGGAAATTTTATTTCGGGATTTTTGGAGTCCGTTTAGTATTCCTTTTATTTTATTTTTCTGAGCATAATTGTTTAAAAAAAAGTCTGAACCGACTTTGGGCCGTAACCAGCCAGGACTCCGCCTGGCCGGGGCTTTAAATAGCCGCGCCCCGCGCCGCCCCAGCCCCAGCCCAGCCACGCCGCGCCCCGCGCCCCAAACCCTAGCCGCTGCGCCATGTAGCCGCTGCCGCCGCCGGAGTTCACCGCCGACGAGGTCGAGCCACTGGTTTTTTTTAGAAAACCATAGGTTTTCACAGGGTTTTTTCGGTTTTTTTAGATCCCTTTTTTCTTTTTCTAGATCGGTTTTTTTTCTCTATTAGTTATTTAGCGAGCATTCGCTCGTTCGTTCATTTTAACGAACGCGTGCATCGTTTAGATCTAGATAACGAACGTTTGTTCGTTAATCTGTTCGTCGTTTTCCTTTTTCTCAGATTAAATCCGCGATTTTTCTGATCGCGATTCCTAATCCGATTTTCGTTCTAGTATAACTTTTTGCTCGTTTATCGGAATCAGGCGATTCAAGCGCGTGCAGTTTCATCTCAAAACCCTCTTTCCGTTTAACCAACTCAAACAAGTTTTTGCCTCTGTAAAAAGTTCCCTAGATCTAGAATAGTAAATGAAGCATGTTTCTTTTGTCGTTTGTCTTTCGTTGTTTCGTTCGATTTGATTCTTTTTGCCGACCGGAGTTCTTAAGTTGAACTTTCTGGTTAGATCTCTTATTTGAGTTTTACCTGTGCATTAGTTCAGTACTTATTGTATGCTTGTTTGTTTGCGATAGAGTACCCAGAGTGCGTCGCTTGCTACTTCGAATCACTAGGTTTTGCGGATCTTCAGCAAGGCAAGTAACACTTTGATCATACCTCCTACTACCCAGTTTTTATTGCATTAGATCAATCCTCACATTGCATGATTAGGATCTAATTAAATTGTGGGTTTGGGAAGTAGTTGAGGTAGTACCTATTACTTGTTTATTATCAAACCTTTGGGAGTTACTTCTATGTTTGCTTATTATGCCATGCTATGCTAGTAGACGTGGATTGGGTGAGTGAAATCCATGACAGATGTGAGATTGTTAAATTAATAGTTTATCTAAGGTGGCAACTTAAATACACATCTGGGTGGATTGAGGCACCTGGGTATTCCAGCGATTGCCTATTTTCTTTTGGACCGCCACCCAGGCTCAAAGGGATCATGAGATTGCTCATGCTAGAAACTTCTGTGTGTAGCCACAAGCTACTATGGGCTCTAGCATAGTTGATTAAGTCGTACGAACTCTTACAGTGGTAGACTAGCAGATGTAGGGGAAAGTAGGTGTAACGGTCTACCCGTTTGTAAGATGTGAGCACTTCTGAAAGACTATGTCTCGGTCATCCGTTTCTCAAACATCATGTAGTGCGAGAATCCCAACGGAGGAGATCGAGTCTTGTGGGGAAAAGTGTGCAAACCTCTGCAGAGTGTATAAACTAATCATGGTTAGCCGTGTCCTCGGTTATGGACAATTTGAGTATCTAGTACTTGGATTATCATGTGAATCTCATCATGTTACTCAAAATAATTTTGCTGGGTTATAATGTAAATGTTTAATTGGGATTGAGAGCGTGTCTACACTCTCAATGTTTAACAATGACCGTGATAGTTAAATAAAATTTATTCCTTTGCAGTAGGAAAAACTGGCTTTACGCAAAACTGTAACCATAGAGCTTTCCACTAGCCAAATATGCATATAGAATAGCATTATTCTTTCTTTGCTCTCTATGTGTTACATTGCCAGCATATTCCATGTGCAGACCCGTTTCGGGCTGCAACGTTCATGTTGCAGACTTTTCAGACGATGAGTAAGGTGCTTTTAGGTCATGGTTCTATACTCAGTGATGTCGTTGGAGTTGATGGACTCACTTATCTTCCAAGCCTTCCGCTGTTATCGTTATTAGATGGCCTTAAGCCATATTTATTGTAATAAGTTCTCTTTTGAGACACTCGATGCAATAAGTGTGTGATTGCTACTCTGTTATAAATCCTTCAATTACTGTGTGGTGTCAGCATTACTGATCCAAGGATGACACCAGAGCACAGAGATTGGACCGTTTGAGGTCTGGTCGCTACAAGATGGTATCAGAGCACACGCTGACTGTAGGACACGACCACTAAGCTAAAGCCCTAGATCACTACTCTCTTCTCATTTTGACTCCTCATCTTTTATACTCTTTTAGGATGGCGGATGCAAGGAACAAGTTCACCCAGCCGGATGAAGATACACCCTTTGGGCGTCACTTGAAAAAAGTCACTAGATATCTGAACATAGGAGTACCAAGCTTCACCAGGACCTACAACGCCACTTTACCTGAAGAAGAGCGCTGGATGATTCAAGTTCAAGTTCTAGCAAGGATGTTCATGCCAGTCACTGAACCCACAGAGTTTTCCTTTGATGCACCAACATGGAGTCTAGGAAAGAGCATGGCAGCTCACATCGCCATGGGACGCATTGGAGAAGTTTACCGCAATGATCTCAAGGATACTATCTACCAGATTTGTGGGCACCGAGATGAGCACTGGGAGATGATCAGCACCAGGAAGGATAGATCAGTTGCAGCTTTTATCCAGGAGTTAAACCAGCACATTCAATGTCAGGAGAACCAGATGTGCACCGACATGATAGATCTAAAGAAGGCAAGGACAAGAATCAAGGAACTAGAGGAAGAACTCAAGGCTACACGTAAAGATTATGATGAGGAAATCGAAGTATTAGTGGAGAAGAATGACGATCTGATCAAGATGATTGGAATATTTATGGGAGGCCCTACACCAGTAGAAGAAGACGAAGAACCCAAGGAGATTCGCCCGGAAGAGTACATGATCATCGACGACACCGACTCGGATCCAGATGATAGCGATGATGACTATGTTGATGAAGCTGGGGCAGATATCATGGAGTCTGCAACCGAAGAATATTTCTAGTAGACCACCCCATCAGTAGTAGTAGTCCACCATGTAAATATAGTAGTCCGAGCATTTTTGCGATAGTTAGATCGATTGTATGCCCTTGTTTGATTAAATGAAGTGAATTGTTTGCTTTTGCATCATGTGCATATGGGTAGTGTTTTCTCTTTAGACCCCTCTCTATTCTTAAATCTCATCTTTTCTAAACCCATCAGATGCCTCCGAGACGTGACCCCGGATTTACCTTCCCACCGGAGCTCGCCCAGTTGATCCAGCAGCAGAACACATTGATGCAGTTGCTAGTCCAGAATCAGAATCAGGGGAACAACAACAACAACCCACCACCACCACCTGTTGATCACTTAGCCCGTTTTCTTAGGCTGAATCTGCTGGTGTTTTCCAGTAGCACCGAGCCAATAGTAGCAGATGATTGGCTCCGCAAGACAGCAAGGGAGTTGACCACGGCAAGATGCACAGATGCGAAAAAGGTGAAGTTTGTAGCACATCAGCTTGAAGGACCCGCAGCATCATGGTGGAAGAATTTCACCGCCACTTTCCCTATCGACACTGTCACATGGGACCATTTCCAGCAGGCTTTCTGTACTGCCCATGTTTCAGCAGGAGCTATGGCCATGAAGAAGCGAGAGTTTCGCAACTTGCGCTAAGGAGGACGGACAGTTGGCCAGTATGTGGAGGACTTTAGTAAGTTAGCACGTTATGCCCCAGATAACGTTGCTACGGATACAGCTAAGCAGGAGAAGTTTCTGGAAGGACTGAATGATGAGCTGAGCATGCAGTTGATGGTAGCAACCTTCAACAACTACCAGGAGTTGGTAGACCGTGCTCTCATAATTGAAGGGAAGCAGCAGTAGATTGAGAACCGCAAGAGGAAGTATGGACAAGGGAAGTACAATTCAGGAGCTCATCAGAAGCCATGTTTTACCCCTAGACCGGGAGGACATTTTCAGCATACCCATAGAGGAGGTAGCTCACACAATCGCAATAGCACCAAGAATGGTAATGGGAATAGAGGAAGCAACGGCCAAAACTGCGCCAACCCATCAACCCCAGCCAAAAGAGACCTGAGCCAAGTCACTTGCTTTAAGTGCCAGAAGACGGGACATTATGCCAATGAATGTCCTGAATCCCAGAATGGAAATGGCAATGGCAGCTCTGGGAAGAAGTCGAACCCTTTCAATAGGGGACAGGTGAACCACGTTAACGTGGAGGAGGTTGAAGAGCAACCGGATGCAGTAATCGGTAAGTTTTTGGTTAAGTCATTTACTGCACTCGTTCTTTTTGATACCGGTGCATCGCATTCATACATATCAAGGGAATTTGTGGATAAGTATAACCTGCCCACCAAAGTTCTTAGAACACCTATGCTAGTAAGCTCACCAGGAGCGGAGTATATGGCTAGTAAAGGATGTTTTCAAGTGCCATTGAGTATAGGTAGGCATGTGTTTCCCTCGGATTTGATCATTTTGGAATCATAAGGTCTGGATGTAATCCTGGGTATGGATTAGTTGTCGATGTATGGAGGAAACATCGATTGTGCCAGTAAGTCAATTTTTCTTACCACCCAGAAGGAAGAAGGATCAAGTATGTATCCCGGCATGTGCCGAAGAGGACTCAAGTAAATTGTTTAACAGGAGTTGTGCAGGAGGAAGTACCAGTAGTGAAGGATTTCCCTGATGTATTTCCAGATGAGTTGCCAGGCATGCCACCGGATAGAGATATTGAGTTTTTGATTGAGCTTTTTCCAGGCACAAGGCCAATATCTAAGAGACCATACAGGATGCTCGCAAAGGATTTAGAAGAGATTAAAAAGCAAATTAAGGAGTTACTGGATAAAGGTTATATTCGCCCAAGTTCTTCGCCTTGGGGATCGACAGTACTTCTAGTGGAGAAGAAGGATGTATCGTTAAGGATGGTTGTTGATTATCGAAGATTGAATGAAGTAACCATCAAGAACAAGTACCCACTATCAATGATTAATGATCTGTTTGATCGATTGCAAGGAGCTAAGGTGTTTTCCAAGATCGGCCTGTGATCAGGATACCATCAGTTGAATATTCGAGAACAGGATATACCTAAGACGGCTTTTACCACCAGGTATGGGTTGTACGAGTATACGGTTATGTCATTTGGTCTGACTAACGCACCTGCATATTTTATGAACATGATGAACAAAGTATTTATGGAGTTTTTGGATAAGTTCGTCGTAGTGTTCATTGATGATATCTTGGTTTACTCGAAGAATGAAGAGGAGCATAAGGAGCATTTGCGTTTGGTACTTGGTAAGCTCAGAGAACATCAGTTATATGCCAAGTTTAGCAAATGTGAGTTTTGGTTGAAGGAAGTTGGATTTCTCGGACACGTTATATCTGGAGAAGGTATAGCAGTAGATCCCACTAAGGTTGACACTGTGACAAATTGGGAGATGCCAACAACAGTTGGAGAGATCCGGAGTTTTCTTGGACTCGCAAGATACTACCGGAGGTTTATTGAAAATTTCTCGAAGATTGTGAAGCCTATGACAGAATTGTTGAAGAAGGATACCAAGTTCATATGGACTGAGGAATGTGAGGCCAGTTTCCAGGAGTTGAAGAAACGTTTGGTTACATCACCAGTGTTGATTTTGCCAGATCAGACCAAGGATTATGAGGTGTATTGCGACTCTTCACGTCGAGGACTTGGAGCAGTGCTTATGCAAGAAGGAAGAGTCGTTTCATGTGCCTCACGACAGCTTAAGCCTCATGAGTTGAATTATGCTACGCATGATTTGGAGTTAGCAGCCGTAGTGCATGCATTGAAGACTTGGAGACACTTTCTCATTGGAAACCATTGTGAGGTATACACGGATCACAAGAGTTTGAAGTATATTTTCACGCAGAAGGAGTTGAATCTCAGGCAAAGGAGATGGTTGGAGCTCATCAAGGATTATGGCATGAGATTGCATTATCACCCCGGAAAGGCTAACGTAGTAGCTGACGCGTTGAGCCGTAAAAGCCATGTAAACACCTTAATGACGGGAGACTTACCAAGAGAGTTAGCAGAAAATCTTCGTGAGCTATGTATGGAGATAGTCCCGAGAGGCTATGTAGCAGCATTGAAGATTCAGTCTACTTTGATGGATAAGATCAGAGAAGCTCAAAGGACTGACAAGCAGATTGCTTCTATTAAGGAGAATATAAGAAAAGGAAAAGCTAAAGGATTTCGTGAGGATGAGCACGATACCTTATGGTTTGAAGACCGTGTTTATGTGCCTAATGACCCGGAGATCAGGAAGTTAATTCTGCAAGAGGCCCATGATTCACCATATTCGATTCACCCAGGAAATACCAAGATGTATTTGGATTTGAAGGATACTTTTTGGTGGACCGAAATGAAGACGGATATTGCGGAGTACGTAGCAGTTTGTGATGTATGTCAGGGAGTAAAAGCAGAGCATCAGAAGTCAGCGGGATTGCTACAGCCATTGCCGATACCCGAATGGAAGTCGGATAAGTTAGGCATGGATTTCATTATAGGATTGCCCAGAACATGTTCAGACTATGACTCAATATGGGTTGTAGTCGATCGTTTGACAAAGGTAGCTCATTTCATCCCAGTGAAGACTACCTATACTAGTGCCAAGTTGGCAAAGATATACATGACCAGGATCGTATGTCTGCATGGAGTTCCAAGGAGCATTGTATCAGATAGAGGAACCCAATTTACCTCAAAGTTCTGGAATCATTTGCATGAAACTTTGGGTACCAGGCTAGAGTTTAGTACAGCTTTCCATCCGCAGACAGATGGACAGACTGAGAGAGTCAATCAGATTTTGGAGGATATGCTGAGAGCTTGTGCGCTAGATTACGGATCTAGCTGGGACGAGAATTTGCCATATGCAGAGTTCTCTTATAACAACAGTTATCAATCCAGTTTGAAGATGGCCCCTTTCGAAGCCTTGTACGGAAGGAGGTGCAGGACCCCATTGTCGTGGGATGAGGTTGGAGACCACCAGTTGTTTGGACCGGATCTGATTAAGGAGTCTAAACAGAAGGTGAAATTGATTCGCGATAGGCTCAAGGTAGCCCATTCCAGGCAGAAGAGCTATGGAGATTCTAAATGCAAGGAGATAGTTTACGAAGTCGGAGACCGAGTTTATCTTCGAGTATCTCCACTTCGAGGAGTTAAGCGCTTTGGAGTTAAGGGAAAGTTAGTGCCACATTTTGTAGGCCCATACAAGGTTTTGGAGCGTATGGGAGAAGTAGCTTATAAGTTGGAATTGCCCGAAGGATTGTCAGGAGTTCATGACGTGTTCCACGTTTCCCAGTTGAAGAAGTGCCACGCAGAGATGGCTGATATACCGCTGAGAGACACAGTGCCGCTGGAAGCGATTCAGTTGGACAGTGAATTGACCTATGAGAAGAAACCAGTCAAGATTCTTGAGTATGCTAGTCGAGTCACCCGCAGCAAGGTTATTAAGTTTTGCAAAGTTCAGTGGCGCCACCACACGGAGGATGAAGCCACCTGGGAACGAGAGGAAGATTTGCTGAAGGACCACCCTCACCTATTTTCTAGCCAACCCGAATCTCGAGGGCGAGATTCATCTTAAGGGGGTAGGTTTGTAACATCCCAAATTTTCAATTTGGAATGTTATACACTAGATCATCATTGCATATCATATTTTATTACATTTTGGTTGATCCTAGAAATTCTACGCAACTCAAGGACCCTCGGAGAGAGTTGGGGATTTCGTTATTTTCATATTTGAGTTTTCTCAAATTTTGAAAATAGGATCATTTGATTTTATTTATTTTATCTTCAATTATTTATATTATCAAACTACGAGAGAGGAAATAAAATGACTTTCCCAAAATAAAGAAATATTGAGGATTTAATAAAAAATCAAATAAGATTTTAATTTGGTTTTATTTCATATTTTATTTGAATTTAGGAAAAATGCGCGTTTTTCAAAATTGCATTTAGGCCCCAAATAAATGTTCTTCCTGTGCGGCTTGATTTTAGAAGCTGGGGAAAATTTATTTCGGGATTTTTGGAGTCCGTTTAGTATTCCTTTTGTTTTTTCTGAGCGTAATTATTTAAAAAAAGTCTGAACCGACTTTGGCCCATAACCGGCCAGGACTCCGCCTGGCCAGGGCTTTAAATAGCCGCGCCCCGGGCCGCACAGCCCCAGCCCAGCCGCGTCGCGCCCCGCGCCCCAAACCCTAGCCGCTGCCGCCGCCGCGCCGCCGCTGGAGTTCGCTACTGACGAGGTCGAGCCACCGGTTTTTTTAGAACACCGTTAGGTTTTCACCTTTTTTTCAGGTTTTTTAGATCCGTTTTTTCTTTTTTCTAGATCGGTTTTTTTTCTCGGTTTAGTTATTTAGCGAGCGTTCGCTCGTTCGTTCGTTTTAACGAACGCGTGCATCGTTTAGATCCAGATAACGAACATTCGTTTGTTAATCTGTTCGTCGTTTTCCTTTTTCTTGGATTAAATCCGTGATTTTTCTGATCACGATTCCTAATCCGATTTTCGTTCTAGTATAACTTTTCGCTCATTTATCGGAATCAGGCGATTCAAGCGCGCTGGAGTTTCATCTCGAAACCCTCTTTCCGTTTAACCAACTCAAACAAGTTTTTGCCTCTATAAAATTGCCCTAGATCCAGAATAGTAAACGAAGCTTGTTTCTTTTGCCATTTGTCTTTCATTGTTTCGTTCGATTTGATTCTTTTTACCAATCGGAGTTCTTAAGTTGAACTTTCTGGTTAGATCTCTTATTTGAGTTTTACCTATGCATTAGTTGAGTACTTATTGTATGCTTGTTTGTTTGCGATAGAGTACCCAGAGTGCGCCGCTTGCTACTTCGAATAGCTAGGTTTTGCGGATCATCAGCAAGGCAAGTAACACTTTGATCATACCTCCTACCACCCAGTTTTTATTGCATTAGATCAATCCTCACATTGCACGGTTAGGATCTAATTAAATAGTGGGTTTGGGAAGTAGTTAATGAAAGAACATGCGGTGCCCCCATGTTTGGTTTTGGTAATTGATGACAATCTCTATCGACAAATGGTTGCCTTGAGTTATATTTGAAGGTTTTGTCCATAGGCTTTTCTTGGAGTACATGTGTTGGTTTCAAGGAGAGTTTGTGTGGACCAAGGTGCTATTAAGGAATTATCCAAAGCTTGGTCATGTGAGTGTTGAGCTTATTGCCAGCATGTCTTGAAGAAGAAGATTGTGTGATCATTCATGTTTACCTTCAAGACATCATCCAAACGAAGAGAGTCGGAAAGATTCAAGGTTGATCAAGACTAAGTCAAGAGTGAATCAAGTTGATCAACTCACAAAGCGCAGAAGATGTACCGAGAGGGATCAAGTGATCCCATGGTATGGTAAGCATTGTCCATTGCACTTTGTGTACTAACCCATGGTCTATGTGAGAGTCTATGTGGGGTTAGGAACATGTCCATGGGCTTGCGTCAAGAGGAAGATATCATACAACCCATGGAAAGGATGACATCAAGTGGTGATCGTCATCAAGATTGCCGTGTGCAAGTTCAAGTGGAGCATCACGAAGAGATCAAGTGCTTGAAGCTTGCCATCCATTGTGGTGTCAATGGACTTGTGAAGATGTGCCGAAGAGTGGCTTACCCATAGTGGATTATGGGGGAGCAATCATCTAGTCTTCATCGAGCCAACGCAATCAAGAAAGGTGGTCCAACTTGAGGGAGTCAAGATCGTCATCATCTAGCTCAAGTGGACCATGTGCAAGGCAAAGGTTTGCCCTTGATAGGCTTTCTATTTTACCGGTCTCGTGGTGGTAGTTGGGAGACCGGGTTATAGGATCGTTTGCCATACTATCAAGGGGGGCTCTCAAGTTGGTGGCTTGATTGTATCGTTAGTAGAGAGCTCAAACCATTGCATCCTTGCATCATGTTTCTTGGTTCTTGTTTGGTTCTATTTGTGAGTCTTAGATCTTATGGTCATCTTGATGACAAGCTTGAGTTCATCGAAAACGGAGTTCGCATGCGTCTTCTATGATGTTTTCGGTGTTGGAGGTTTTACCGGTCTTTTCCGAGAAAGGGTTCTCACCATTTTCTTATGGGACTTTTCTCATTTGCTTCTTATTGGTATTTCTTTGAAGATTGTGTTAGCCCTTGTCGGCTTTCCAACAAACTTGGTTTCATTGAATTTAGAGTCCGTTTGCAAAAGTTATGGCAGTTTTGGTGTTCTGAAAAGGCTGCAGCGGTACTACCGTGAATTGGAGCGGATGTAATTTTTTACTACCGCTCCAGAGCAGCACTACCGCGGCTCCTACAGCGGTTGTACCGCTCCGGACCAAAAACTCGTCCCAAGTCCTGCGGTGGTAGGCCCGGATGTAATTTTTTAGTACCGCTCGCAAGCAGTAGTACCGCTACCCTTAGCAGTAGTACCGCTACCCCTAGCGGTAGTACCGTGAGGTCAAGCGGTACTACCGCTCTGACTATTCTTCTGGCCTTTTTGCCTCCTCGCTGTTGTTTTTCAAAGGGGTACTACCGCCCTAGCGGTAGTACCGCTCCTTGGATCGGTAGTACCGCTCTGTGTGGGCTGTGAGCATAATGGTTGGATTTTTTTCCCACCTATAAAAGGGGGTCTTCTTCCCCAATGAACCTTATCCTTTGAGGTCGTGTTCTTCCCCCATTGTTGACCTTCTTCGATCTTGCTAACTCTCAATCCCTCCATGGATTCTTGCTAGTTTTTGAGGGAAGAGAGAGAGGAGATCTAGATCCACGTTTCCACCAATCACTTTCTCCTCTAGGTGAGGGGAACCCCTTGGATCTAGATCTTGGAGTTCTTGGTGTTCTCCTTCTTGTTCTTCCTCTCATTTTCCTCCCTAGCATTAGTTGCTTCGGTGGGATTTGAGAGAGAAGGATTTGGCACTCTGTGTGCCCTTGCCATTGCATTTGGTGCATCGGTTTGAGTTCTCCACGGTGATACGTGGAAGTGAAGTTTGAGAAGCTTATTACTCTTGGGTGTTTGGGCACCCTAGAGCTTGTTCCTCTTGGGTGCCTTGGCGCTCTAGACGGTTGGTGTTCTTCGGAGCTCAAATATTGTGGTGTAAAGCTCCGGGCAAGCGTCGGGGTCTCCAATTAGGTTGTGGAGATCGCCCCGAGCAATTTGACGGGTACCGGTGACCACCCCCAAGGGTTGCCAAAGTGTACGGGTTCAGTGACCGCCCCCAAGGGTTGCCAGTTGTACGGGTTCGGTGACCGCCCTCAAGGGTCCCTTAGTGGAATCACGGCATCTTGCATTGTGCAAGGGCGTGAGGAGATTACGGTGGCCCTAGTGGCTTCTTGGGGAGCATTGTGCCTCCACACCGCTCCAAACAGAGATTAGCATCCGCAAGGGTGTGAACTTCGGGATACATCGTCGTCTCCACGTACCTCAGTTATCTCTTACCCGAACCCTTTACTTATGCACTTTACTTTGTGATAGCCATATTGTTTCTTGTCATATATCTTGCTATCACCTACGTAGTTTTTCTTGCTTATCATAAGTTGTTGGTGCACATAGGTGAGCCTAGTTGTTGTAGGTTTTGTGCTTGACAAATTAACTGCTAGGTTTATTCCGCATTTGTTCAAGCCTCAACCGTAATTATTTTAAAGCGCCTATTCACCCCCCCCCCCCCTCTAAGCAACATCCACGATCTTTCAATTGGTATCAGAGCCTCGTCTCTCTTTATTAGGCTTTATTGCCTAGAGAGTAAAGATGTCGACTAGGGGATTAGGATTCTCTGACACTCTTAGTTTCGATGGCACAAATTTTGATGTTTGGGTAATTCGCATGCTTAATCTCTTTAGGGTCATGGACCCAAATATAGAGCGAATTGTAGATATGGGTTTTTCTCCTCCAAAGGATACCCTAAGATTATCTTTAGAGGATGAGAAAAACTCTTATCTCAATGCTCAAGCTTCTAATGTGCTTTTCGATGCTTTGAGCAATGTAGTTATATTTCAACTCATGCCATTCTGGGATGCTCATGAGTTGTGGACAAAGCTTCAAGATAAATATGGCGTGTCCAAGTTTTGTGGGGATGATTGTTCTCCCTCCACCTCCGGCCATGTTGTGTTCTCAACTTCTTCTACTTCACCTACGTGTGGTTTTCCACAAGGTAATGACATGGTGAGTAGTGGTGTTCATTGCAATAATGATAGTGGGCTCATTGTTGATAATCCTTCGTCATTTTCTTATTGCAATGCTTCATCTTTGGACTTTAGCACTTCGATCACTCCAAATGTTTCACATGCTTGTGTTGATAGTCCTTGCATATCATGTAGAAATTTCTTGACTAAATCTCATGATGATATGCTTGCTATATCTTGTTGCCATGATGAAAATGCATGTATTTCCTCGAGTTGTTGTGCTAACAATGTAGAGGAAACCCAACACTCCATGGAACAAGATGTGGTCTTGGATGGTGCTTCAAGGGATCCTAAATCATCATATATTGTATTTTGCCTTATGGCCAGCTTCAAAGGTATCTCCCACTTTGAATCCCAATATATCTTGTGATGATATTAATGATGGCAAGAGTGATGATGATGTTGATTATGATGAAGAGAATGATGATGTTGCCTCCATAAAAATTAAGGGGGAAATGATTTTTAAAGCTCTTCTTAAGAATAAAATTGGTCATTCCAACTTCATGGAAATCATGTCTATTGCTATTGAGGGCAAGAAATATATTGATGAGTGGGAATCTCGTCTTGAGGAGCATGAGGTCACCATTGATAAAATGGAAGGTCGTGAGCGTGATTACGCTAATGAGATTGCGGACCTCTCTCAAGCTCTTGAACTTGAACAAACCACCAAGGAATATCTTGAGGAGACTTTTGCTCTAGACTTAACTAGAGTGAAGGAATCTCATGATAGAGCTCTTGAGGTGGCCAATGTTTTTGAAACTAAAAATTCTAAGCTTGAAGTTTCTCATGCTAGACTCCTTGAGGATTTTGAGCACCTCGAAAATGGCTCAAGGGTCATCAAGGGTGAGCTCATCAAACTCACCGAATCTCATGCTCAACTTGAAGCTTCTTATTTAAAAGATCTTGCCAAGTTGTCTTCTCCTCTTGTTGTTAATGATGATGCTTGTGCTACTAACTCTATCTCTTGTGAAGCATCCATATTGAAGGAGAATGTTGAGCTAAGGGCTCAACTTGATTTGCTATCTAGAAATTATGGGATGTTGGAAGAAAATCATGTAAAGCTCACAAGCTCTCATGATGATCTTCCAGTATCCCATAATGTGCTAAAGTTAGCTCATGAGGCCATGATTGCTAAGGTAACATCTAGCGAGCCTCATGTGGATGCTAGCACTACTTCTAGTCAAAATGCTATGTTGCCATGCGCTAGTCCTAGTAATTAATCTACTCACAATGTTGGTACATCTTGTGATGAATTGCTTTCCTTGCCTTGTTGCTCTAACGATAAAGCTTATACTTCCTCTAGTACTTGTGTTGAGACTAACCATGTAGAGGAAATCAAAGAGCTCAAGGCCCAAGTCACTTCTTTAAAGAAAGACTTGGAAAGGAGTCATGAAGGGAAATTCACACTCAACAATATCTTGAGTGTGCAAAAATCCCCCAATGACAAAGGTGGACTTGGATTCAACTCCAACAAGAAGAAGAAGTCCAAGGTGAACAAAAAGGAGGGCCAAGAACAAGTCAAGAATTCGGCCAAGATTGTTTGCTTCAAGTGCAAAGTAGAAGGGCATCATGTTAGATCTTGCCCATTGAAGAAGAAGCCCATTAGTGACAAGCAACAAGGGAAGCGGCCACAAGTTCACTCTCATTCTCAACCTCAAGTTGAAGAAAAGCCTCTTCCCAAGAAGACTCAAGCTTATGCTTCTCAAGTTGAGAAATTAAGTGAGAAGAAAGTGAAGAGTAGACATTGCTACCTATGTCGTGAGAAAGGTCACCTTGCTTCTTCATGCACTAGTGGTAACTTATCCAACCCAATTATTATTGTGATGTCTATTCTCTTGGGAAGGATAAGGTTGGCAATGTGGTTGCCAAGTTTGTTGGTACTCAAAGTGGTTTGAAGCAAAGAACCATTTGGGTAGCCAAGCCTATTGTGACTAACCTCTTAGGACCCAACTTGGTTGGGGACCAACTAGCTCATACTTGATCAATAGGTGTTGATGGAGGGCATTGGAGACTTGGCTACTTTATGAAGAATTAAGGGGACTTCATCATTCTAATTTTCTCAAGCCAAGTCATACGGATTATCAAGTTTCTATCTTATATCCAATGTTCCTCCTTGCGGTAACTCGTGCTTAAAGTGTTTACATTGATAGTTACTTACCCCTTTGCATGTTTGGTTTCGTTCCTTGCATGTGTTTGTATATGTTGGGCTTCCAACTTGACTATCTTGAGCAATGAAGTATGTGTGTGTTGGTTTGCACATCATGTACGTGTTGTGTCATGCGTTGAGCCTTATGCATCTTGTTCATTTCTTAGTTGGCTCTTGTGAGAGATTAATGGAACATCCCATTATGGGGGAGTGATGTGCTTTGTGCACCTCACAATCCTATATATGTGTGTTCATGAGTAATACCATCTAGTATTGATATTTCAAGATTATCTAGTCGCTATGTGGTATGTCTTCTCATGAGAAATTCAAATTCTATATTGTCCATTAATTATCTCGTGTTGGATCATTATTTTGCCTCTTGTTTATCTTTAATTGGTATCACATTATGGGGGAGTAATATGCTATGTGTATATTACTAGCCTAGAAAATGTGTACATTTGAGATATTGTCACCTAGAATTGATATTGTAAATTATCTTGTTCCTAGGTGGCATGTTAGCTCTACAAGTTGCAATTTGCTTTTTGTTTGGTGTGAAGATGATGTCGGATATCCTTGTTATCTACCACCGGGAATTATTTCCAAATACTTCTTGTCTTTTGACAATTGGTACTCACTTATGTGTGGTAGAAATTATTGATCATCTTTACATTGGCCTTTGCTTTTATTTGCTTTATCTCTTGCCTAGGATTGTGTCAACTCCCATTGTATTCCATACCACTTGTGGATCTTGTTAATTTCTTGACCTTGTCTAGTGTTTTCTAGATATAGTGAAAGTGGTGATCCCACCTTGTGCATTTTGTATTCAAATGCAAATTCTCTATAATGCACTAGTCTTGGGGGAGCTATCCTATTCTCTATAAAACACTCATCTTGTGATCCTTATCAAGTGTGTGTTTGTGGAAGGCAAGCTGTTTCTTTTTGGTACTTTGTCCCATCATGAAACTTTGTAGAGGGCTTGGTTTGTTTGGAACCATTCTCTCTTTTGGGAGTTTGACATCTCTTTTTGAGTGTATCAATGGATATCTCATTCCTTGATGTATCTTTTATGGATATCCTCCAAGTGTTGATTTATTCATTTGGTATGTTTTCTTCGCTTGGTATTTCTTTGTCTTTTGGTCTCGGTCCTTGAAAGTCTTGAGCATGCATATTTACTTCTTTTAGTTTCTTTGGCATGCTTTCTTTATTTGACCCAATAGATAGGGGGAACTCCACCAAGTCTCAAATTGGATGAGATGTGCATAAAATTCATTTCCTTCTCTATATGCACATATTTATGTGGAGTTTGTCCTATGTATATTGGTGTTTCTAACTCTTTTGTCCCAATGAGTTTGGGTACCATTTTGTTTGTGTTGTTGTTCTAGGAACAAGTGGAGATGCATTGCATGCTCAGCTCACTCACAAGTAAGGTGTTGTCACCATGTGCTTATTGGAGTCAAGCTAGGATGATCAATGAACTACTTTGTACCTTCAATTGGTATCTACTACATCCTTCCAATGTTATCTCGGTAACAAGTATCTTCATATACTTCATGCACACATTTCTTGCATCAACCTTGCATAGGTTGTATCATGGCATGTTATCCATTCTTTCTTGTGATACTTGTTTCCTTTCTCAAAGCATCCCAACAATGATGTCTTGTTGCTAGTTGTGATGTCTTTGATGTTCGTGTGGTTGGAATTCATTTATATACAGTAAGACCATATCTAGCCATGTGCTGTGCTCTCAAGCAAATATCTTATTGGTATATGTATGACTTCCTTTTGGATATCTTGTTCCTTCATGTTGTAACTATTTTGGGTGTACATCCTTCTTTGTAGATATATATCATCATGATTTCGTCTACCTAGAACCTTATACACTTGAGAGAAATTACATCTCTAGATGATATCCTTTCTTTCACGTCCACCTTGTCTCTCTTTTGTTATTTCTTTGGTGGCTCTGTGAAAGCGTTTTCCTTGAGTGTGTGTCGTATCTCCTTGCATCTTGATGCACTCTTGTGTGGTGAAGATTATTTTCCTCATGCTTATCTTTACGAGGATTTTGCCTTCTTAATTGGTATCCCTCGTCTTGATGAGGCTTTCTTCTTCTATCTTCACCGTGGGTTGTCACAAGCATAGGTTCTCTATATGCTTATTAGTAAGCTTGTGAACCCATTTGCTAGTTGTGTGTGGGAATGATAGGCCTTGCACCGTGTGCCTCATTCTTTCAAGACTTTATTGATGCTTAATGCTCTTCTGTACATTAGTCTTCTCAAGTGCATTGCCTTGACTCACACACATCTTTTTGGTTGAGCCCACTCTTAAGTTTCCTCTCTTACATGTTGCTCAACCATGTGTTTGTTGCAAGTACTAGGATTAGTTTTCTATATGCTCTCTTGCACTTGTTGTAAGTTTCTATTGATTTTGGGGGAGCTATGATCCTATTTTGTGCACTTTGTATCCAAATACAAAAATTCTTATGTGTGCACAAATCATGGGGAGCTACTCTAGTCTCCTTAAAACACTTCTTTGATCTTATCATAGTATCTTTTATTCATCTTGCATGTAGGATCATTGTTCTAGTTGGTTCAATTGGTATCTTTTCATAGCTTGCTTCAATTGGTATCATATGATTGCTTGTTTGCTTGTTTCTCTCTTTGGTATGTCTTTGTGGCATATCTTTCTGTTGCAATCTTTGGGCCTCAATATAGTTTGTCCTCCTCCAAGTATTGGCAGTTGGATATGTGTATTGCATTCCACTCTCTTGTTGAGAAATATGCAATTTATGGAGGACCACAATCTATATTGGCCCTCTAAGCTTTTCGCCCATTTTGGCAATCGATGCCAATGGGGGAGAAGTTTCAGAGAGTTTTGTGGAGAAGCTTTGGTTTATGTTTCCTTAGCTTTTACAACTCATTCGCATGAATTATTGGTTGTTGTAGTGCATGGTGATGCATAATTCCTTGTGTAAACTCTCTTGAAAGTGATTGTCATCAAATACCAAAATGGAGGAGATTGAAAGAACATGTGGTGCCCCATGTTTGGTTTTGGTAATTGATGACAATATCTATGGACTAATGGTTGCCTTGAGTTATAATTGAAGGTTTTGTCCATAGGCTTTTCTTGGAGTACATGTGTTGGTTTCAAGGAGAGTTTGTGTTGACCAAGGTGCTATTAAGGAATTATCCAAAGCTTGGTCATGTGAGTGTTGAGCTTATTGCAAGCATGTCTTAAAGAAGAAGATTGTGTGATCATTCATGTTTACCTTCAAGACATTATCCAAACGAAGAGAGTTGGAAAGATTCAAGGTTGATCAAGACTAAGTCAAAAGTGAATCAAGTTGATCAACTCACAAAGCGTAGAAGATGTACCGAGAGGGATCAAGTGAACCCATGGTATGGTAAGCATTGTCCATTGCACTTTGTGTACTAACCCATGGTCTATGTGAGAGTCTATGTGGGGTTAGGTACGTGTCCATGGGCTTGCGTCAAGAGGAAGATATCATACAACCCATGGAAAGGATGACATCAAGTGGTGATCGTCATCAAGATTGCCGTGTGCAAGTTCAAGTGGAGCATCACGAAGAGATCAAGTGCTTGAAGCTTGCCATCCATTTTGGTGTCAATGGACTTGTGAAGATGTGCCGAAGAGTGGCTCGCCCATAGTGGAGTATGGGGGAGCAATCATCTAGTCTTCATCGAGCCAACACAATCAAGAAAGGTGGTCCAACTTGAGGGAGTCAAGATCATCATCATCTAGCTCAAGTGGACCATGTGCAAGGCAAAGGTTTTCCCTTGATAGGCTTTCTATTTTACCGGTCTCGTGGTGGTAGTTGGGAGACCGGGTTATAGGATCGTTTGTCGTACTATCAAGGGGGCTCTCAAGTTGGTGGCTTGATCGTATCGTTAGTAGAGAGCTCAAACCATTGCATCCTTGAATCATGTTTCTTGGTTATTGTTTGGTTCTCTTTGTGAGTCTTAGAGCTTATGGTCATCTTGATGACAAGCTTGAGTTCATCGAAAACGGAGTTCGCATGCGTCTTCTATGATGTTTTCGGTGTTGGAGGTTTTACTGGTCTTTTCCGAGAAAGGGTTCTCACCATTTTCTTATGGGCCTTTTCTCATTTTCTTCTTATTGATATTTCTTTGAAGATTGTGTTAGCCCTTGTCGCTAGCTTTCCAACAAACTTGGTTTCATCGAATTTGGAGTCCGTTTGCAAAAGTTGTGGCAGTTTTGGTGTTCTGAAAAGGATGTAGCGGTACTACCGCGAATTGGAGCGGATGTAATTTTTTCCTACCGCTCCAGAGCAGTACTACTGCGGCTCCTATAGCGGCTGGACCAAAACCTCGTCCCAAGTCCTGCGGTGGTAGGCCCAGATGTAATTTTTTAGTACCGCTCGCAAGCAGTAGTACCGCGACCCTTAGCAGTAGTACCGCTACCCCTAGCGGTAGTACCGTGAGGTCAAGCGGTACTACCGCTCTGACTATTCTTCTGGCCTTTTTGCCTCCTCGCTGTTGTTTTTCAAAGGGGTACTACCGCCCTAGCGGTAGTACCGCTCCTTGGATCGGTAGTACCGCTCTGTGTGGGCTGTGAGCATAATGGTTGGATTTTTTTCCCACCTATAAAAGGGGGTCTTCTTCCCCAATGAACCTTATCCTTTGAGGTCGTGTTCTTCCCCCATTGTTGACCTTCTTCGATCTTGCTAACTCTCAATCCCTCCATGGATTCTTGCTAGTTTTTGAGGGAAGAGAGAGAGGAGATCTAGATCCACGTTTCCACCAATCACTTTCTCCTCTAGGTGAGGGGAACCCCTTGGATCTAGATCTTGGAGTTCTTGGTGTTCTCCTTCTTGTTCTTCCTCTCATTTTCCTCCCTAGCATTAGTTGCTTCAGTGGGATTTGAGAGAGAAGGACTTGGGCACTCTGTGTGCCCTTGCCACTGCATTTGGTGCATCGGTTTGAGTTCTCCACGGTGATACATGGAAGTGAAGTTTGAGAAGCTTATTACTCTTGGGTGTTTGGGCACCCTAGAGCTTGTTCCTCTTGGGTGCCTTGGCGCCCTAGACGGTTGGTGTTGTTGGCATCCGCAAGGGTGTGAACTTCGGGATACATCGTCGTCTCCACGTACCTCGGTTATCTCTTACCCGAGCCTTTACTTATGCACTTTACTTTGTGATAGCCATATTGTTTCTTGTCATATATCTTGCTATCACCTAAGTAGTTTTTCTTGCTTATCATAAGTTGTTGGTGCACATAGGTGAGCCTAGTTGTTGTAGGTTTTGTGCTTGACAAATTAACCGCTAGGTTTATTCCGCATTTGTTCAGGCCTCAACCGTAATTATTTTAAAGCGCCTATTCACCCCCCCCCCCTCTAGGCGACATCCACGATCTTTCAGTTGAGGTAGTACCTATTACCTGTTTATTATCAAACCTTCGGGAGTTACTTCTACGTTTGCTTATTATGCAATGCTATGCTAGTAGACGTGGATTGGGTGAGTGAAATCCATGACAGATGTGAGATTGTTAAATTAATGGTTTATCTAAGGTGGCAACTTAAATACACATCTGGGTGGATTGAGGCACCTGGGTATTCCAGCGATTGCCTGTTTTCTTTTGGACCGCCACCCAGGCTCAAAGGGGTCATGAGATTGTTCATGCTAGAAACTTCCGTGTGTAGCCACAAGCTACTATGGGCTCTAGCATAGTTGATTAAGTCGTACGAACTCTTATAGTGGTAGACTAGCAGATGTAGGGGAAAGTAGGTGTAACGGTCTACCCGTTCGTAAGGTGTGAGCGCTTCTGAAAGACTATGTCTCAGTCATCCGTTTCTCAAACATCATGTAGTGCGAGAATCCCAACGGATGAGATCGAGTCTTGTGGGGAAAAGTGAGCAAACCTCTGCAGAGTGTATAAACTAATCATGGTTAGCCGTGTCCCCGTTTATGGACAACTTGAGTATCTAGTACTTGGACTATCATGTGAATCTCATCATGTTACTCAAAATAATTTTCCTAGGTTATAATGTTGATGTTTAATTGGGATGAGAGCGTGTCTACACTCTCAATGTTTAACAACCACCATGATAGTTAAATAAAATTTATTCCTTTGCAGTAGGGAAAAATTGGTTTTACGCAAAACTGTAACCATAGAGCTTTCCACCAGCCAAATATGCATATAGAATAGCATTATTCTTTCTTTGCTCTCTATGTGTTACATTGCCAGCATATTCCATGTGCTGACCCGTTTCAAGCTGCAACGTTCATGTTGCAGACTTTTCAGACGACGAGTAAGGTGCTTTTAGGTCGTGGTTCTATACTCAGTGATGCCGTTGGAGTTGATGGACTCACTTATCTTCCAAGCCTTCCGCTGTTATCGTTATTAGATGGCTTTAAGCCATATTTATTGTAACAAGTTCTCTTTTGAGACACTCAATATAATAAGTGTGTGATTGATACTTTGTTATAAATCCTTCAAGTACTGTGTGGTGTTAGCATTACTGATCCAGGGATGACACCGGAGCACAGAGATTGGACCGTTTGAGGTCTGGTCGCTACACAAATAGAGAAAGAGAGGGAGGATAGAGAGAGAGGGCGAATAAAACGGCAAGGGTGAAGTGGGGGAGAGGAAAACGAGAGGCAAATGGCAAATAATGTAATGCGGGAGATAACGGTATGAGATGGGTACTTGGTATATTGACTTTTATTCATCTTGCATGTAGGATCATTGTTCTAGTTGGTTCAATTGGTATCTTTTCATAGCTTGCTTCAATTGGTATCATATGATTGCTTGTTTGCTTGTTTCTCTCTTTGGTATGTCTTTGTGGCATATCTTTCTGTTGCAATCTTTGGGCCTCAATATAGTTTGTCCTCCTCCAAGTATTGGCAGTTGGATATGTGTATTGCATTCCACTCTCTTGTTGAGAAATATGCAATTTATGGAGGACCACAATCTATATTGGCCCTCTAAGCTTTTCGCCCATTTTGGCAATCGATGCCAATGGGGGGGAAGTTTCAGAGAGTTTTGTGGAGAAGCTTTGGTTTATGTTTCCTTAGCTTTTACAACTCATTCGCATGAATTATTGGTTGTTGCAGTGCATGGTGATGCATAATTCCTTGTGTAAACTCTCTTGAAAGTGATTGTCATCAAATACCAAAATGGAGGAGATTGAAAGAACATGCGGTGCCCCATGTTTGGTTTTGGTAATTGATGACAATCTCTATGGACTAATGGTTGCCTTGAGTTATAATTGAAGGTTTTGTCCATAGGCTTTTCTTGGAGTACATGTGTTGGTTTCAAGGAGAGTTTGTGTTGACCAAGGTGCTATTAAGGAATTATCCAAAGCTTGGTCATGTGAGTGTTGAGCTTATTGCAAGCATGTCTTAAAGAAGAAGATTGTGTGATCATTCATGTTTACCTTCAAGACATTATCCAAACGAAGAGAGTTGGAAAGATTCAAGGTTGATCAAGACTAAGTCAAAAGTGAATCAAGTTGATCAACCCACAAAGCGTAGAAGATGTACCGAGAGGGATCAAGTGAACCCATGGTATGGTAAGCATTGTCCATTGCACTTTGTGTACTAACCCATGGTCTATGTGAGAGTCTATGTGGGGTTAGGTACGTGTCCATGGGCTTGCGTCAAGAGGAAGATATCATACAACCCATGGAAAGGATGACATCAAGTGGTGATCGTCATCAAGATTGCCGTGTGCAAGTTCAAGTGGAGCATCACGAAGAGATCAAGTGCTTGAAGCTTGCCATCCATTTTGGTGTCAATGGACTTGTGAAGATGTGCCGAAGAGTGGCTCGCCCATAGTGGAGTATGGGGGAGCAATCATCTAGTCTTCATCGAGCCAACACAATCAAGAAAGGTGGTCCAACTTGAGGGAGTCAAGATCATCATCATCTAGCTCAAGTGGACCATGTGCAAGGCAAAGGTTTTCCCTTGATAGGCTTTCTATTTTACCGGTCTCGTGGTGGTAGTTGGGAGACCGGGTTATAGGATCGTTTGTCGTACTATCAAGGGGGCTCTCAAGTTGGTGGCTTGATCGTATCGTTAGTAGAGAGCTCAAACCATTGCATCCTTGAATCATGTTTCTTGGTTCTTGTTTGGTTCTCTTTGTGAGTCTTAGAGCTTATGGTCATCTTGATGACAAGCTTGAGTTCATCGAAAACGGAGTTCGCATGCGTCTTCTATGATGTTTTCGGTGTTGGAGGTTTTACTGGTCTTTTCCGAGAAAGGGTTCTCACCATTTTCTTATGGGCCTTTTCTCATTTTCTTCTTATTGATATTTCTTTGAAGATTGTGTTAGCCCTTGTCGCTAGCTTTCCAACAAACTTGGTTTCATCGAATTTGGAGTCCGTTTGCAAAAGTTGTGGCAGTTTTGGTGTTCTGAAAAGGCTGTAGCGGTACTACCGCGAATTGGAGCGGATGTAATTTTTTCCTACCGCTCCAGAGCAGTACTACTGCGGCTCCTATAGCGGCTGGACCAAAACCTCGTCCCAAGTCCTGCGGTGGTAGGCCCAGATGTAATTTTTTAGTACCGCTCGCAAGCAGTAGTACCGCGACCCTTAGCAGTAGTACCGCTACCACTAGCGGTAGTACCGTGAGGTCAAGCGGTACTACCGCTCCGACTGTTCTTCTGGCCTTTTTGCCTCCTCGTTGTTTTTCAAAGGGGTACTACCGCCCTAGCAGTAGTACCGCTCCTTGGAGCAGTAGTACCGCTCTGTGCGGGTTGTGAGCATAACGGTTGGATTTTTTTTCCACCTATAAAAGGGGGTCTTCTTCCCCAATGAACCTTATCCTTTGAGCTCGTGTTCTTCCCCCATTGTTGACCTTCTTCGAGCTTGCTAACTCTCAATCCCTCCATGGATTCTTGCTAGTTTTTGAGGGAAAAGAGAGAGGAGATCTAGATCCACGTTTCCACCAATCACTTTCTCCTCTAGGTGAGGGGAACCCCTTGGATCTAGATCTTGGAGTTCTTGGTGTTCTCCTTCTTGTTCTTCCTCTCATTTTCCTCCCTAGCATTAGTTGCTTCAGTGGGATTTGAGAGAGAAGGACTTGGGCACTCTGTGTGCCCTTGCCACTGCATTTGGTGCATCGGTTTGAGTTCTCCACGGTGATACATGGAAGTGAAGTTTGAGAAGCTTATTACTCTTGGGTGTTTGGGCACCCTAGAGCTTGTTCCTCTTGGGTGCCTTGGCGCCCTAGACGGTTGGTGTTGTTGGCATCCGCAAGGGTGTGAACTTCGGGATACATCGTCGTCTCCACGTACCTCGGTTATCTCTTACCCGAGCCTTTACTTATGCACTTTACTTTGTGATAGCCATATTGTTTCTTGTCATATATCTTGCTATCACCTAAGTAGTTTTTCTTGCTTATCATAAGTTGTTGGTGCACATAGGTGAGCCTAGTTGTTGTAGGTTTTGTGCTTGACAAATTAACCGCTAGGTTTATTCCGCATTTGTTCAGGCCTCAACCGTAATTATTTTAAAGCGCCTATTCACCCCCCCTCTAGGCGACATCCACGATCTTTCAGTTGAGGTAGTACCTATTACCTGTTTATTATCAAACCTTCGGGAGTTACTTCTACGTTTGCTTATTATGCAATGCTATGCTAGTAGACGTGGATTGGGTGAGTGAAATCCATGACAGATGTGAGATTGTTAAATTAATGGTTTATCTAAGGTGGCAACTTAAATACACATCTGGGTGGATTGAGGCACCTGGGTATTCCAGCGATTGCCTGTTTTCTTTTGGACCGCCACCCAGGCTCAAAGGGGTCATGAGATTGTTCATGCTAGAAACTTCCGTGTGCAGCCACAAGCTACTATGGGCTCTAGCATAGTTGATTAAGTCGTACGAACTCTTATAGTGGTAGACTAGCAGATGTAGGGGAAAGTAGGTGTAACGGTCTACCCGTTCGTAAGGTGTGAGCGCTTCTGAAAGACTATGTCTCAGTCATCCGTTTCTCAAACATCATGTAGTGCGAGAATCCCAACGGATGAGATCGAGTCTTGTGGGGAAAAGTGCGCAAACCTCTGCAGAGTGTATAAACTAATCATGGTTAGCCGTGTCCCCGTTTATGGACAACTTGAGTATCTAGTACTTGGACTATCATGTGAATCTCATCATGTTACTCAAAATAATTTTCCTAGGTTATAATGTTGATGTTTAATTGGGATGAGAGCGTGTCTACACTCTCAATGTTTAACAACCACCATGATAGTTAAATAAAATTTATTCCTTTGCAGTAGGGAAAAATTGGTTTTACGCAAAACTGTAACCATAGAGCTTTCCACCAGCCAAATATGCATATAGAATAGCATTATTCTTTCTTTGCTCTCTATGTGTTACATTGCCAGCATATTCCATGTGCTGACCCGTTTCAAGCTGCAACGTTCATGTTGCAGACTTTTCAGACGACGAGTAAGGTGCTTTTAGGTCGTGGTTCTATACTCAGTGATGCCGTTGGAGTTGATGGACTCACTTATCTTCCAAGCCTTCCGCTGTTATCGTTATTAGATGGCTTTAAGCCATATTTATTGTAACAAGTTCTCTTTTGAGACACTCGATGTAATAAGTGTGTGATTGATACTTTGTTATAAATCCTTCAAGTACTGTGTGGTGTTAGCATTACTGATCCAGGGATGACACCGGAGCACAGAGATTGGACCGTTTGAGGTCTGGTCGCTACACAAATAGAGAAAGAGAGGGAGGATAGAGAGAGAGGGCGAATAAAACGGCAAGGGTGAAGTGGGGGAGAGGAAAACGAGAGGCAAATGGCAAATAATGTAATGCGGGAGATAACGGTATGAGATGGGTACTTGGTATATTGACTTTTGCGTAGACCTCCCCGGCAACGGCGCCAGAAATCCTTCTTGCTACCTCTTGAGCACTGCGTTGGTTTTCCCCGAAGAGGAAGGGATGATGCAGCAAAGTAGCGTAAGTATTTCCCTCAGTTTTTGAGAACCAAGGTATCAATCCAGTAGGGGCTACGCGCGAGTCCCTCGTACCTGCACAAAACAAATAAATCCTCGCAACCAACGCGATAAGGGGTTGTCAATCCCTACACGGCCACTTAGGAGAGTGAGATCTGATAGATATGATAAGATAATATTTTTGGCATTTTTATGATAAAGATGGAAAGTAAAATAAAAGCAAAGGAAAAAAGCAAGGAAATAACTAAGTATTGGAAGATTAATATGATGAAGATAGACCCGGAGGCCATAGGTTTCACTAGTGGCTTCTCTCGAGAGCATAAGTATTCTATGATGGGTGAATGAATTACTGTTGAGCAATTGACAGAATTGAGCATAGTTATGAGAATATCTAGGTGTGATCATGTATATAGGCATCACGTCCGAGACAAGTAGATCGACTCCTGCCTGCATCTACTACTATTACTCCACTCATCGACCGCTATCCAGCATGCATCTAGAGTATTCAGTTCATGGAAACAGAGTAACGCCTTAAGCAAGATGACTTGATGTAGAGGGATAAACTCATGCAATATGATGAAAACCCCATCTTGTTATCCTCGATGGCAACAATACAATACGTGCCTTGCTTCCCCTACTGTCACTGGGAAAGGACATCGCAAGATTGAACCCAAAGCTAAGCACTTCTCCCATTGCAAGAAAGATCAATCTAGTAGGCCAAACCAAACTGATAATTCGAAGAGACTTGCAAAGATAACCAATCATACATAAAGTAATTCAGAGAAGATTCAAATATTGTTCATAGATAGACTTGATCGTAAACCCACAATTCATTGGTCTCAACAAACACACCGCAAAAAGAAGATTACATCGAATAGATCTCCACAAGAGAGGGGGAGAACATTGTATTGAGATCCAAAAAGAGAGAAGAAGCCATCTAGCTACTAACTATGGACCCGTAGGTCTGAGGTGAACTACTCACACTTCATCGGAGGGGCTATGGTGTTGATGTAGAAGCCCTCCGTGATCGATGCCCCCTCCGGCGGAGCTCCGGAACAGGCTCAAGATGGGATCTCATGGATACAGAAAGTTGCGGCGGTGGAATTAGGGTTTTGGCTCCGTTTGATATTCCTTTTCTTCAAAACCCTAAAATAGGCAAAAAAAACAGCAATTCTGGGCTGGGCCTCCGGTTAATAGGTTAGTCCCAAAAATAATATAAAAGTGGATAATAAAGCCCAATAATGTCCAAAACATTAGATAATATAGCATGGAGCAATCAAAAATTATAGATACGTTGGAGACGTATCATAGAACTTATTGCAGACTTCATATCTCTCAATCCGGGCATTTGCTTGAAATATTAACTTCAACTCCTCGAACATCTCATATGCTCCATGACGTTCAAAATGTCATTGAAGTCCCGGTTCCAAGCCGTAAAGCATGGCACACTGAACTATCGAGTAGTCATCAGCTTTGCTCTGTCAGGTGTTCATAACATCTGGCGTTGCTCCTGCTGTGGGTTTGGCACCTAGCGGTGCTTCCAGGACGTAATTCTTCTGTGCAGCAATGAGGATAATCCTCAAGTTACGTACCTAGTCCGTGTAATTGCTACCATCATCTTTCAACTTACCTTTCTCTAGGAACGCATTAAAATTCAACGGAACAATAGCATGGGCCATTTCTCTACAACAACATAGACATGCAAAATACTATCAGGTACTAAGTTCATGATAAAATAAATTTCAGTTAATCAAATTACTTAAGAACTCCCACTTAGATAGACATCCCTCTAATCATCTAAGTGATCACGTGATCCATATCAACTAAACCATGTCCGATTATCATGTGAGATGGAGTAGTTTTCAATGGTGAACATCACTATGTTGATCATATCTACTATATGATTCACGCTCGACCTTTCAGTCTCAATGTTTTGAGGCCATATCTGCATATGCTAGGCTCGTCATGTTTAACCTGAGTATTCCGCGTGTGCAAAACTGGCTTGCACCCGTTGTATGTGAACGTAGAGCTTATCACACCCGATCATCACGTGGTGTCTCGGCACGACGAACTGTAGCAACGGTGCATACTCAGGGAGAACACTTGTACCTTGAAATTTAGTGAGATATCATCTTATAATGCTACCGCCGAACTAAGCAAAATAAGATGCATAAAGGATAAATATCACATGCAATCAATATAAGTGATATCATATGGCCATCATCATCTTGTGCCTTTGATCTCCATCTCCAAAGCACTGTCATGATCGCCATCATCATTGGCTTGACACCATGATCTCCATCAAAGCATCGTTGTCATCTCGCCAACTATTGCTTCTATGACTATCGCTACCGCTTAGTGATAAAGTAAAGCAATTACATGGCGATTGCATTTCATACAATAAAGCGACAACCATATGGCTCCTAACAGTTGTCGATAACTCTATTACAAAACATGATCATCTCATACAATAAAATTTAGCATCATGTCTTGACCATATCACATCACAACATGCCCTGCAAAAACAAGTTAGACGTCCTCTACTTTGTTGTTGCAAGTTTTACGTGGCTGCTATGGTTTGAGCAAGACCGTTCTTACCTACGCGTCAAAAACCACAACGCGGTATAGTGATTGCTTTTTGATCTTCAGAAAGAACCCTGTTCATTGAATCCGATTCAACTGAAGATGGAGAAACTAACACCCACTAGCCACCTGTGTGCGAAGCACGTCGGTAGAACCAGTCTCGTGTAAGCGTACGCGTAATATCAGTCTGTGCCGCTTCATCCAACAATATCGTTGAATCAAGAATCAACTAGTGACGGCAAGCAATATGTATATACCCACGCCCACAACTCCTTTGTGTTCTACTAGTGCATATAACATCTACGCATAGACCTGGGTCGGATGCCACTGTTGGGGAACTTAGTAATTTCAAAAAAAAATCCTACGCACACGCAAGATCCATCTAGGTGATGCATAGCAATGAGAGGGGAGAGTGTTGTCCACGTACCCTCGTAGACCGTAAGCGGAAGCGTCATGACAACGTTGTTGATGTAGTCGTACGTCTTCGTGATTCGACCAATCCTAGCATCGAAGATAGGGCACCGCCATGATCTGCACACGTTCAGCTCGGTAACATTGCATGAACTCTAGATCCAGCTGAGTGTCGAGGGAGAGCTTTGTCAGCACGACGGCGTGATGACGGTGATGATGAAGTTACCGACGCAGGGATTCGCCTAAGCACTACAACGATATGACTGAGGTGGAAATCGGTGGAGGGGGGCACCGCACACGGCTAAGAGATCAACTTGTGTGTCTATGGGGTGCCCCCCTCCCCCGTATATAAAGGAGTGGAGGAGGGGCAGGGCCGTCCCATGGCGCGCCCAAGGGGGGAGTCCTACTCCCAGTGGGAGTAGGATTCCCCCTTTCCCTTGTTGGAGTAGGAGAGAAGGAAGGGGGGCCGACCCCCCACCCAATACGGATTGGGCTAGGGGGGCACGCCCTCCACCTTGGCCTTCCTCTCCTCTCTTCCACTAAGGCCCATATACTCCCCGAGGGGTTCCGGTAACACCCCCCCCCCCACCCGGTACTCCGATAAATGCTCGAACTCACCCGGAACCATTCCGATGTCCAAACATAGCCATCCAATATATCGATCTTTATGTCTCGACCATTACGAGACTCCTCGTCATGTTCGTGATCATATCCGGGACTCCGAACTACCTTCGGTACATCAAAACACATAAACTCATAATACCGATCGTCACCGAACGTTAAGCGTGTGGACCCTACGGGTTTGAGAACTATGTAGACATGACCGAGACTCATCTCCGGCCAATAACAAATAGCGGAACCTGGATGCTCATATTGGTTCCTACATATTCTACGAAGATCTTTATCGGTCAAACCGCATAACAACATACGGTGTTCCCTTTGTCATCGGTATGTTACTTGCCCGAGATTCGATCGTCGGTATCTTAATACCTAGTTCAATCTCGTTATCGGCAAGTCTCTCTACTCGTTTTGTAATGCAACATCCCATAACTAACTCATTAGTCACATTGCTTGCAAGGCTTATAGTGATGTGCATTACCGAGAGAGCCCAGAGATACATCTTCGATACACGGAGTGACAAATCCTAATCTCGATCTATGCCAACTCAACAAACACCATCGGAGACACCTGTAGAGCATCTTTATAGTCACCCAGTTACATTGTGACGTTTGATAGCACACTAAGTGTTCCTCCGGTATTCGGGAGTTGCATAATCTCATAGTCATAGGAACATGTATAAGTTATGGAGAAAGCAATAGCAGTAAACTTAAATGATCAAAGTGCTAAGCTAACGGATGGGTCAAGTCAATCACATAATTCTCTAATGATGTGATCCTGCTCATCAAATGACAACTCTTTTGTCCATGCTAGGAAACTTAACCATCTTCGATTAACGAGCTAGTCAAGTAGAGGCATACTAGTGACACTATTTGTCATGTATTCACACATGTACTAAGTTTCCAGTTAATACAATTCTACAATGAATAATAAACATTTACCATGATATAAGGAAATATAAATAACAACTTTATTACTGCCTCTAGGGCATATTTCCTTCATTTATATCTACATCATATGAGCATTCAAACTTGGTGGAGTAGTTTTCCAATTTCAGCATTCAATAAGCAAAACCAAATCGTAAAATAAATTAGTATTCAAATTAGCATTCATTCAATAAGCAAAGCTAAATCATCTCTTTCGTCTGTACATCGTCGAATATTATCACTAATAGATCTCGAATAGTATCATACATATAACATCACTAATACAGCTAAAACCGTAGCGAACGACGGGTATCGGCATGGGCGGTGGACACCAAAAGAGAAGGAACCATCATAGGATCATAGCTCCAGTGAGATCCCTGAAGAACCTCCCAGGTATTCGAGAACCTGCCCACCAACGCAACCATGTAGCAATGGACGTGCTCGTCCTCCTTGCTGACATGATGACGTACCACCTCCGCGGGGTCCTCAAGCCTCCGCACCATCACTGGACCACGCGACCGCCACCAAAGAAGGTTTGGGTCAACGACGGGCTGGCTCCTCACCAAGCTGCGCCCCCGGAAGGTAGCACCTCCCAGTACCAGCCCGGCGGAGCCCAATCCTGGACATGGCTCCTCACCAAGCCCAGGCCTCCTCCGCCGAGTCGACGACGAGGATGCGGGATAGGCATCGTCGACGTCAATGCGGGAATAATTGCTTTAACTAAAAAACAACAAATGTGACACCTAAAACACCTAAATTCTATTAACTACACCTAATTAAAAACCTAAATTTTGAACATGATTCGATCATAACTAGGGTTCATACTACATTATTCTAAGATTAAACACCTAAAATACCTAAATTAAATTAACAACATGGGGTGGTTTCTCTCACCTTGATCGAGGTCGGAGGGGGTCGGTGGCGGGGACGACGGCGAGGATGATACAGGGGTGATAACCCACAAGTATAGGGGATCGCAACAGTTTTCGAGGGTAGAGTATTCAACCCAAATTTATTGATTCGATACAAGGGGAGCCAAAGAATATTCTCAAGTATTAGCAGCTGAGTTTTCAATTCAACCACACCTAGAAACTTAATATCTGCAGCAAAGTGTTTAGTAGCAAAGTAATATGATAGTAGTGGTAACGATAGCAAAAGTAACGGTAGCAAAAGTAATGTTTTTGGTATTTTATAGTGATGATAACAATAGCAGCGGAAAAGTAAATAAGAAAAGAACAATATATGGAAAGCTCGTAGGCAATGGATCAGTGATAGAGAATTATGCCAGATGCGGTTCATCATGTAACAGTCATAACCTAGGGTGACACAGAACTAGCTCCAATTCATCAATGTAATGTAGGCATGCATTCGGAATATAGTCATACGTGCTTATGGAAAAGAACTTGCATGACATCTTTTGCCCTACCCTCCCGTGGCAGCGGGGTCCTAGCGGAAACTAAGGGATATTAAGGCCTCCTTTTAATAGAGTACCGGACCAAAGCATTAACACATAGTGAATACATGAACTCCTCAAACTACGGTCATCACCGGAAGTGGTCCCGATTATTGTCACTTCGGGGTTGCCGGATCATAACACATAGTAGGTGACTATAGACTTGCAAGATAGCATCAAGAACACTCATATATTGATGAAAACATAATAGGTTCAGATCTGAAATCATGGCACTCGGGCCCTAGTGAGAAGCATTAAGCATAGCAAAGTCATAGCAACATCAATCTCAGAACATAGTGGATACTAGGGATCAAACCCTAACAAAACTAACTCGATTACATGTAAATCTCATCCAACCCATCACCGTCTAGAAAGCCTATGATGGAATTACTCACGCACGGCGGTGAGCATCATGAAATTGGTGATGGAGGATGGTTGATGATGACGATGGCGACGGATTCCCCTCTCCGGAGCCCCGAACGGACTCCAGATCAGCCCTCCCGAGAGAGTTTAGGGCTTGACGGCGGCTCCGTATCGTAAAACGTGATGAATCTTTCTCTCTTATTTTTTTCTCTCCGAACACGAATATATAGAGTTGGAGTTGAGGTTGGAGGAGCTCCAGGGGGGCCACGAGGTAGGGGCGCGCCCCCACCCTCGTGGCTAGGGTGTGGGGCCCCTGGCATTGATCTTTTGCCAGTATTTTTTATTATTTCCAAAAATACGCTCCGTGGAGTTTCAGGTCATTCCGAGAACTTTTGTTTCTGCACATAAATAACACCATGGCAATTCTGCTGAAAACAGCGTCAGTCCGGTTAGTTCCATTCAAATCATCCAAGTTAGAGTCCAAAACAAGGGCAAAAGTGTTTGGAAAAGTAGATACGACGGAGACGTATCAACTCCCCCAAGCTTAAACCTTTGCGTGTCCTCAAGCAATTCAGTTGACAAACTGAAAGTGATAAAGAAAAACTTTTACAAACTTTGTTTGCTCTTGTTGTTGTAAATATGTAAAGCCAGCATTCAAGTTTTTAGCAAAGATTATGAACTAACCATATTCACAATAACTCTTAGGTCTCATGTTTACTCATATCAATAGCATAATCAACTAGCGAGCAATAATATAAATCTCGGATGACAACACTTCCTCAAAACAATCATAATATGATATAACAAGATGGTATCTCGCTAGCCCTTTCTGAGACCGCAAAACATAAATGCAGAGCACCTTTAAAGATCAAGGACTGACTAGACATTGTAATTCATGGTAAAAGAGATCCAGTCAAGTCATACTCAATGTAATTTAACAGTAATGAATGCAAATGACAACGGTGCTCCCCAATTGGTGCTTTTTAATAAGAGGATGATGACTCAACATAAAAGTAAATAGATAGGCCCTTCGCAGAGGGAAGCAGGGATTTGTAGAGGTGCCAGAGCTCGATTTTGAAATAGAGATGAATAATATTTTGAGCGGTGTACTTTCATTGTCAACATAACAACCAAGAGATGGCGATATCTTCCATGCTACACACATTATAGGCGGTTCCCAAACAGAATGGTAAAGTTTATACTCCCCCTCCACCAACAAGCATCAATCCATGGCTTGCTCGAGACAACGAGTGCCTCCAACTAACAAAAGTCCCAGGGGGAGTTTTGTTTGCAATTATTTTGATTTGATTTGCATAAAGCATGGGACTGGGCATCCTGGTGACCAGCCACTTTCTCGTGAGTGAGGAGCGGAGTCCACTCCTCTTGAGAATAACCCGCCTAACATGGAAGATACGGACAGCCCTAGTTGATACATGAGCTATTCGAGCATACAAAACAGGATATTTATTGGAAGGTTTAGAGTTTGGCACATACAAATTTACTTGGAATGGCAGGTAGATACCGTATATAGGTAGGTATGGTGGACTCATATGGAATAACTTTGGGGTTCATGGGATTGGATGCACAAGCAGTATTCCCGCTTAGTATAGGTGAAGGCTAGAAAAAAACTGGGAAGCGATCAGCTAGAGAGCGACAACAGTCATGAACATGCATTAAAATTAATCAACACCGAATGCAAGCATGAGTAGGATATAATGCACCATGAACATAAATATCTTAGAGGCTATGTTGATTTTGTTTCAACTACATGCGTGAACATGTGCCAAGTCAAGCCACTCGAATCATTTAAAAGATGATACCACCCTATCATATCACATCACAACCATTTTAATAGCATGTTGGCACGCAAGGTAAAACATTATAAGCTCCTAGCTAATTAAACATGGCATAAGAAACTATGATCTCTAATTGTCATCGCAAACATGTTTATTCATAATATGTTGAATCAGGAACGATGGACTAATCATATTTACAAAAACAAGAGAGGTCGAGTTCATACCAGCTTCTCCCATCTTAACCAGTTCATCATATATCGTCATAATTGTCTTTCACTTGCACGAGCGAACGATGTGGATAATAGTAATAATAATAATAATGGTGCACGTGCATTAGACTAAGCTGGAATCTGCAAGCATTCAATAAACAGGAGAAGACAAGGCAATATGGGCTCTTTTGTTAGATCAACAATAATGCATATAAGAGCCACTTTAACAATTTAATTATGGTCTTCTCCTATCGACCCCCAAAGAAAAGAAAAGAAATAGAACTATTTACACGGGACAGCTCCCAACAAGAAAAAAGAAGAACAAGAAATCTGTTTGGGTTTTCTTTTTAATTACTATTACAAGCATGGAAATTAGAACTAGCTAAAAGCTACAACTATTTTTTTTGCTTTTCTTAATGTTTATTAAACACACAAGAAGAAAGCATAAAAGAGAAAATAAACTAGCATGGATATTACAATGAAAAAGTATGGGCACCGACAACTAGAAATGAGTGTGTGAACATGAATGTAATGTCGGTGAGAAATATGTACTCCCCAAGGTTAGGCTTTTGGCCTAAGTTGGTCTAATGCCACGGATGGCCTGGCGGATATCCAAAGTTGTAGTTGGGGTCGTACTGAGATGCAATAGTCATTGCATCGTGGGCTACAGCTTGGAGGCGAGCTATCTCAGCCCTCCTCTTATACTCTTCCGCCTCCTCTCTCATTATAAGATATCTCCTTTTTGCCTGAAAATCAAACAAAGTAGAAGCAGGGAGAGCGACTTGATAGGTGCGTCGTCTGTCAAAGATTAGTTGGTACTGGAGGAACTGATCATTCCTCTCAACAAACTAATGACGAACCATAGCCTCATAATCCAAATAAGCAGGAGGCAACTCAATATCATCCTCACGTATGGTTATACCAAGAAAATTAGCTATGTGGGTTGCATAAATTCCACCAAAGAAATCTCCATTAAATCTATTAAGATGCAACCTACATGCAACAATAGCTCCCAAATTATAAGATTTATCTCCTAACACAGCACTCCTAAGAATACTGAGGTCAGGGACACACATGTGACATGCTTCATCTTTACCGTTAATGCATCTACCTATGAAGACAGCAAAATAATGTATAGCAAGAAAGTGAATGCTCCCTATGGTAGCTTGTGCTATATCTCTGGACTCTCCCACAGTTATACTAGCAAGAAAATCTCTAAGCTCAGATTTGCGGGGTTCATTAGTACTACCCCATTGTGGAAATTTGCAAGCAGTGGTAAAGTCCTCTAAGTCCATAGTGTAAGAATTTTCATAAAGATCAAACAGGACCGTTTGAGAATTGCGTGAAGATGAAAATTCAAACCTCCTCACAAAGGAACTAGTGAGATAGTGGTACTGACGGCACTTTTCTGCCTCGAAGCTCACAAGATTAGCATTACGCAATGTGTTAAATTCTTCCTTAGTTCCTGCTCGATCCATGAAGTCCTCGGAAGGCCATTCACAAGACCGCACTGGAGCATCCCTTGGTGGCTCATCATCAGCATCACGCATTGCAAGCCTGGGTCCTTGTTTCCTTGAAGAACCACCTTGGTACATTGTCCTAAACATATTTCTTCCTCTAAAAAATTTCTGAAATTTTTAGTAACTTCAAATAAAAGTAAACCAAACTCAACAAAATTGATAGCAACTACTCCTACAAGTGCTAGAGCCTGTATCATGCATTAGAACTACTTGGAACCATATAAATTTGACATGCAAGCTCAAGAACAGGGTCACCTAAGCAGCAAAAATATGCAATGAATAAAGCACTAGAACAAAAACTAATTGGACCAATGGAGGAGTCACATACCAAGAAACAATCCCCCAAAGCAGTTTTGTGAGAGGTGCTTTGAGCAAGGAGATCAAAAATCGTAGCAAAATGAGCTAGAACTCGTGCTTGAGCTGGATAATGGTGTTTGCGGGAGGAAGGAGTGTGTGGGTGCAGGAATAAGTGGAGGAGGGCCACCGTGGGCCCACGAGGCAGGGGGCGCGCCCAGGGGGGTAGGGCGCGCCCTCCACCCTCGTGGCCAGGTGGATGCTCCCCTGTTGTGTTCTGAGTGCCAAATATTCTCAAATATTCTAGAAAAATCATATTTAAATTTCAGGGCATTTGGAGAACTTCTATTTTCAGGGTATTTTTATATTGCATGGATAATCAGAAAATAGACAGAAATTACTATGTTTGCTTTATTTAATATAAATAACAGAAAGTAGAAAGAGGGTACAGAGAGTTGTGTTTTTTAAATTCATCCATCTCATGATCATCAAAAGGAATCCATTAACAAGGTTGATCAAGTCTTGTTAACAAACTCATTCCGAATAACATGGAACCGGAGAATTTTTGAATAACACTAAGTTACCTCAACGGGGATATGCACATCCCCAATAATAAGAATATCATATTTCTTCTTGACAGTAGGAAGAAGAAATTCAAAACCCTCCAAAAATAATCGATGGAACTTTTCCAATAGAATTGATACTGTGGATTTGAGGTTGTTTCCTCGGAAAGTGTACCATATGCTCATTACCATTAACATGAAAAGTGACATTGCCTATGGTGCAATCAATAACAGCCCCTGCAGTATTCAAAAAGGGTCTTCCAAGAATAATAGACATACTATCGTCCTCGGGAATATCAAGAATAACAAAGTCCGTTAAAATAGTAACGTTTGCAACCACAACAGGCACATCCTCACAAATACCGACAGGTATAGCAGTTGATTTATCAGCCATTTGCAAAGATATTTCAGTAGGTGTCAACTTATTCAAATCAAGTCTACGATATAAAGAGAGAGGCATAACACTAACACCGGCTCCAAGATCACATAAAGCAGTTTTAACATAGTTTCTTTTAATGGAGCATGGTATAGTTGGCACTCCTGGATCTCCTAATTTCTTTGGTATTCCACCCTTAAAAGTATAATTAGCAAGCATGGTGGAAATTTCAGCTTCCGGTATCTTTCTTTTATTAGTAACAATTTCTTTCATATACTTAGCATAAGGATTCATTTTGAGCATATCAGTTAATCGCATGCGCAAAAAGATAGGTCTAATCATTTCAGCAAAGCGCTCAAAATCCTCATCATCCTTTTTCTTGGATGGTTTGGGAGGAAAAGGCATGGGTTTTTGAACCCAAGGCTCTCTTTCCTTACCGTGTTTCCTAGCAACAAAGTCTTTCTTATCATAACGTTGATTCTTTGATTGTGGGTTATCAAGATCAACAGCAGGTTCAATTTCTATATCATTATCATTGCTAGGTTGAGCATCAACATGAACATTATCATTAACATTATCACTAGTTTCAGGTTCATTACCAGATTGTGTTTCAGCATCAGAAATAGAAATATCATTTGGATTCTCAGGTGTTTCAGCAATAGGTTCACTAGAAGCATGCAAAGTCCTATCATTTTTCTTTTTCTTCCTTTTAGAAGGACTAGGTGCATCTATATTATTTCTCTGAGAATCTTGCTCAATTCTCTTAGGGTGGCCTTCAGGATACAAAGGTTCCTGAGTCATTTTACTAGTTCTAGTAGCCACTCTAACAGCATAGTCCTTATTCTTACAATTCAATTCATTGAGCAAATCATTTTGAGCTTTAAGTACTTGTTCTACTTGAGTGGTAACCATAGAAGCATGTTTACTAATAAGTTTAAGTTCACCTTTGACATTAGCCATATAATCACCCAAGTGTTCAAGCATATCAGCACTGCGTTTTAATTCTCTACCAAAATAAGCATTGAAGTCTTCTTGCTTAACCATAAATTTATCAAACTCATCTAAGCATGGGCTAGCAAACTTAGTAAATGGGATTTCAGCTTTATCATATCTATAGAGAGAATTTACCTTTACTACCTGTGTCGGGTTATCAAGACCATGTGTTTCTTCAATAGGTGATGGATTAAAACCATATATTTCTTCAACAGGCGGTAAATTAAGACCATGTATTTCTTCAATAGGAGGTAAATTCTTAACATCTTCAGCTTTAATACCCTTTTCTTTCATGGATTTCTTTGCCTCTTGCATATCTTCAGGACTGAGAAATAGAACACCCCTTTTCTTCGGAGTTGGTTTAGGAATAGGCTCAGGAGTTGGCTCAGGAAGTGTCCAATTATTTTCATTTGTCAACATATTATTCAATAGAATTTCAGCTTCATCCGGTGTTCTTTCCCTGAAAACAGAACCAGCACAACTATCCAGGTAATCTCTGGAAGCATCGGTTAGTCCATTATAAAAGATATCAAGTATTTCATTTTTCTTAAGAGGATGATCAGGCAAAGCATTAAGTAATTGGAGAAGCCTCCCCCAAGCTTGTGGGAGACTCTCTTCTTCAATTTGCACAAAATTATATATATCCCTTAAGGCAGCTTGTTTCTTATGAGCAGGGAAATATTTAGCAGAGAAGTAATAAATCATATCCTGGGGACTACGCACACAACCAGGATCAAGAGAATTAAACCATATCTTAGCATCACCCTTTAATGAGAACCGAAATATTTTAAGGATATAAAAGTAGCGAGTTCTCTCATCATTAGTGAACAGGGTGGCTATATCATTTAATTTAGTAAGATGTGCCACAACAGTTTCAGATTCATAGCCATAAAAAGGATCAGATTCAACCAAAGTAATTATATCAGGATCAATAGAGAATTCATAATCCTTATCAGTAACAAAGATAGGTGAAGTAGCATAAGCAGGATCATATTTCATTCTAGCATTCAGAGTTTTTTGTTTAAGCTTAGCTAATAATTTCTTAAGATCACTTCTATCATTGCAAGCAAGAAAGTCTCTTTTAGTTTCTTCATCCATAACATAGCCCTCAGGCACAACATGTAATTCATATTTATTAGGAGAGCCTTCATAATCACTTTCATCAGTATTATCAGTTTCAATAATTTCATTCTCTCTAGCCCTAGCAAGTTGTTCATCAAGAAATTCACCAAGTGGCACAGTTGTATCAAGCATAGAAGTAGTTTCATCATAAGTATCATGCATAGCAGAAGTGGCATCATCAATAATATGCGACATATCAGAATCAATAGCAGAAGCAGGTTTAGGTGTCGCAAGCTTACTCAAAACAGAAGGTGAATCAAGTGCAGAGCTAGATGGCAGTTCCTTACCTCCACTCGTAGTTGAGGGATAAATCTTGGTTTTTGGATCTCTCAAGTTCTTCATAATGATAAGCAGATATAAATCCCAAGTGACTCAAAGAATAGAGCTATGCTCCCCGGCAACGGCGCCAGAAAATAGTCTTGATAAACCACAAGTATAGGGGATCGCAACAGTTTTCGAGGGTAGAGTATTCAACCCAAATTTATTGATTCGACACAAGGGGAGCCAAAGAATATTCTCAAGTATTAGCAGCTGAGTTGTCAATTCAACCACACCTGGAAACTTAATATCTGCAGCAAAGTGTTTAGTAGCAAAGTAATATGATAGTAGTGGTAACGATAGCAAAAGTAACGGTAGCAAAAGTAATGTTTTTGGTATTTTGTAGTGATGATAACAATAGCAACGGAAAAGTAAATAAGCGAAGAACAATATATGGAAAGCTCGTAGGCAATGGATCGGTGATAGAGAATTATGCCGGATGTGGTTCATCATGTAACAGTCATAACCTAGGGTGACACAAAACTAGCTCCAATTCATCATGTAATGTAGGCATGTATTCCGAATATAGTCGTACGTGCTTATGGAAAAGAACTTGCATGACATCTTTTGTCCTACCCTCCCGTGGCAGCGGGGTCCTAGCGGAAACTAAGGGATATTAAGGCCTCCTTTTAATAGAGTACCGGACCAAAGCATTAACACATAGTGAATACATGAACTCCTCAAACTACGGTCATCACCGGAAGTGGTCCCGATTATTATCACTTCGGGGTTGCCGGATCATAACACATAGTAGGTGACTATAGACTTGCAAGATAGCATCAAGAACACTCATATATTAATGAAAACATAATAGGTTCAGATCTGAAATCATGCCACTTGGGCCCTAGTGATAAGAATTAAGCATAGCAAAGTCATAGAAACATCAATCTCAGAACATGGTGGATACTAGGGATCAAACCCTAACAGAACTAACTCGATTACATGATAAATCTCATCCAACCCATCACCGTCCCGCAAGCCTACAATGGAATTACTCACGCACGGTAGTGAGCATCATGAAATTGGTGATGGAGGATGGTTGATGATGACGATGGCGACGGATTCCCCTCTCCGAAGCCCCGAACGGACTCCAGGTCAGCCCTCCAGGGAGAGTTTAGGGCTTGGCGGCGGCTCTGTATCGTAAAACATGATAAATCTTTCTCTCTTATTTTTTTCTCTCTGAACACGAATATATAGAGTTGGAGTTGAGGTTGGAGGAGCTCCAGGGGGGCCATGAGGTAGGGGGCGCACCCAGGGGGCAGGCGCGCCCCCCACCCTCGTGGCTAGGGTGTGGGCCCCCTGGCATTGATCTTTTGCCAGTATTTTTTATTATTTCCAAAAATACGCTCCGTGGAGTTTCAGGTCATTCCGAGAACTTTTGTTTCTGCACATAAATAACACCATGGCAATTCTGCTGAAAACAGCGTTAGTCCGGGTTAGTTCCATTCAAATCATGCAAGTTAGAGTCCAAAACAAGGGCAAAAATGTTTGGAAAAGTAGATACGACAGAGACGTATCAAGGGGCTCCTTGATTTCTGCAAAAACAAAATATAAACAAAAACTTTATTATTGTCATCTTAGGACTTAGTGAAACTCCATAAGCTACATTAAATTATTCTATTCAAATTTACTTATTCAAAATTTCTAAAAATTTCCTATCCTATTCAAAAGACCTACATTTACTTATTTTTCAATTTCATATTTTATTCTATTCAAATTTACTTATTCAAAAGTTCTAAAAATTTCCTATTCTATTCAAAAGACCTACATTTACTCATCTTTTCAAATTACTTATTCAAATTTACTAAAAACAAATATACTAAAAACCTACATTTACTAAAAACAAAAACCTACATTTAACAAAAACTAAAATCTATTTACAGAAAGGGGGAGGAGGAGGTGGGAGGAGGCCAGGAGGAGGAAGGAGGAGGAGGAGGGAGGAGAAGGGGAAGGACGAGGGAGGAGGAGGAGAGAGCAGGCGAGGGAGGAGGGAGGAGGAGGAGGGGGCCGCTAGTGAGGGAGGAGGAGGGGGGCCGCTGGCGCTGGAGAGGGAGGAGGAGGAGGGAGGGATCGACCTTGGGGTGGAGGAGGAGGACGGCGGCGGCGGCGGTGAGGGCGACGACAGAGGCAGTGACGGCGCCGACGGAGGTGACAAGGATGATCGATGAGAGTGTGAGGGGGAGAGTGAGAGGATGCACGCGGGTCGGTTTGGATAAGGGCTTTTAGTGGTAGCGCTGGTCCATAAAAAGCGATGTTGCTAAAATAAGTAGTAGTAGCGCTTTCTTCCAATGAGCGCTACTAGTACCCCTAGCATACCTTGGAACGGTCTGTCAGTTTTAGTAGTAGCGCGTTTTACATGTTCAGCGCTACTGCTATGCTCATATTAGCAGCGCTTGTACAGCCCAAGCGCTACTGCTAAGTAGTAGCAGCGCTTCGTTTGTAAAAGAGCTACTGGTAAGCTCCTGTGTAATATAAGCATTTCCCTAGTAGTGAGTTGCGGAAGATCCGATGCATGATGTCTAGGAATGGGTTCAACACCCACGCCTTCTTGCCACTGGGAAGCTGCTTCTCAACATAGTATTGCTGAAGCTTGTTCTTATTGGCGGACTCGGGGTTGGCATGAGGGCGAACACCAACGGGTGAGTTGAGCCCCTCATCACGAACCTGTAGCAGATCCATGAACTCCTTCCACTTGGCGGTCATCCATTGTCCATTGGTCATCCATGTCATGGTCCATTCCTCATCGGTATGGAAGTGGACCGAGGCAAAGAACTGAGCCACAATCTCAGGGTCAAAGTCCAGGTGGAAAGAGATCAAGTCCTCAATGCCAAACTGCTCCACCAGGTCCAAAGCCTCACCAAAATAGTCGCAGTGCTTATCCCGCCTCATATGATTCCTGTCAATCTAGTGCACGTACATGTAGATGTTCTGCTTGGCCTTGATCACATCCAGATAGATAAGATTCTGCTGCTTGGTCCAGAACAACTCATTCCCTCTGAAGTTTGTATGGGGATTCACATAGGGATTGATCTTCCTTCGAGTGACAAACTCAGCTAGTGGCATCTCATCCATGCCCATTGTTGGATCCTTGGTCTTGGTTGCGGTTGACTTGGTTCTGCGTTGGGGGCATTGGAGCCCTCTGGAGCCTCATCTTGGTTGAGCAGGCGCTTCGAGCCCGTGTCACGGACGGGATTCGACCGACAGACATTGGAACCGGAGCCACCACCTATGACACACAACACAAGAACATGCAAGAGAAGCGAGAAGGATTATTGCAAAGACGAGGGCCAAAACCAAATGAAACAAGCAAGCACGAGATTCAGAAGGACAAAACAGCGAAGTTTGGAAATCTACGGTAGTACTGGACCAGCTTACGGAACTAAAAAATTATAGCCGCGCGAGTCGCGGTAGTACTGTGCCGAGGTGCCACGGTACTACCATGCCTTGAGCGGAAGTAATTTTTTACTTCCGCGCCCTGAGCAGTAGTACCGCTCCAGAGAAGTGGTAGTCCCACGCGAGGATGTTCTTGGGTGTGTATGCGGTACTACCGCTCCAGCGGAGCGGTAGTACTGCACGCATTTGAAGACCACAAGAACGGTGGATCTAGATGCGGATCTGGAACACAAACAACCGCAACACTAGATCGGTACTACCGTTGATCAAACTATGATGTTGTATCACTCCAAAACACATGTTTACTGCACTAACAATCTCCTACACTCCCCTCTTGCAAAGATTTAGCCAAAAATCTCATGAACTACACAAGCATCTCCCCAAGACCTAGAAGCACAAGAACAGAACAAAATGGGAAGAACTTGGGGAAATACCTAGGTCCATGGCAAGAGGACGAGGTGGGGAGCGATCCCACCGGTCAGAATGCGAGGAGATCACGGCCGGAGACGGAGATCCGGCGAGGTCCTCCGGTGCCGTTCTTGGGCAGGTGAGAGAGAGATGGGGTGGGGAAAAGAGATGAATGGGTATGGGGAAGTTAGAACTCCCCCTTCCCCGCTCTTAACCCCCACCCGCTCGTGAAGGCGCGGTAGTACCGTGGGTCCTCGCGGTAGTACCGCCCGGGCGGTAGTACCGCTCCTCCAGCGGCAGTAAAAAAATTACTACCGCGATGGAGGCGGTAGTACCGTGCCGTGGATGCAGCTGTGCTACCACAGAGGAGCCCACCTCCTACGGTAGTACCGTGGCATGCCATGGTAGTACCGTACCCCAAGAAAGTGCAAGTTTCGCAAAAAGAGAGGGAAACGGCCTTTGCAATGCAACCTTCAAGCAACCAAACACACACACAAGAGAGGCGAACACACGAGGCAACTCAAACACGTGCACGGCAAAAAGAGAAAGGCAAAAGACAACAAAAACCAAGCATGAAACACAATCTCTCCAAGGAGAGGGTGGTGGTCGGAGCCACCTATGTTTGAGTCAATTGGTATAGCACCGCAAAGAATTATCCTTGGGCCCATGACCAAAACTCGTCTTTGAAGCACAAGTACCATCAAAAATGGCTAATGTGAAAGAGATGATCGATTTATGTATAATGGGGGAAAGGAGAGTTCATTGAGAGAACAACACTCCCCCTATATCCATACCTACACCTAAACAAGATATCAAGTTGAGTATGGTGGGGTGTGCAAGGGTTCAAGCCACATTGCTCGAATCAATGATATTTAGTTCATGCCTTAACTTGCGAAATCATTCTTCATCCAAAGGCTTCATGAAGATATCTGCAAGGTTATCATGAGTGTTGACATAGTTGAGCTCGATCTCCCCTCGCCTAATATAATCCCGGATGAAGTGATACCGAATCTCAATATGCTTCGTCTTGAAGTGTTGCACCGGGTTGAGAGAAATCTTGATGGCACCTTCATTGTCACACCAAAGAGGCACTTTGTCACAAATGACACTGTAATCCTTTAAAGTTTGCCTCATCCATAGAAGTTGTGCACAACAACTACCGACGGCCACATACTCCGCTTTGGTGGACGAGAGGGACACACAACTTTGCTTCTTAGAAGACCAACTCACCAAAGAGCAACCAAGGAATTGGCACCCTTCAGAAGTGGACTTCCTATCCACTTTGTCTCTCGCCCAATCTGAGTCCGAATAGCCTACAAGGTTGAAGTTTGCTCCTCTTGGGTACCATAAGCCAAAGTTTGGGGTATGAGCCAAATATCGAAAGATTCGCTTGACCGCCACAAAGTGGATTTCCTTAGGTGCGGCTTGAAACCATGCACAAATTCCCACACTCAACATGATATCCGGTCTAGATGCACAAAGGTAAAGCAAGGAACCAATCATGGAGAGATATACCTTTTGATCCACTGCTTTACCATTGGGATCTATGCCAAGTTGGCATTTGACGGGCATTGGAGTGGAAGCCGGCTTGACATCACTTAGCTTGAATCTCTTGAGCATGTCTTGAGTGTATTTGGCTTGGTTGATGAAGGTTCCTTCTCTTCGTTGCTTGACTTCGAAACCGAGAAAGAACTTCAACTCTCCCATCATGGACATCTTGAACTTTGAGGTCATGAGAGCGGCAAATTCCTCATTGAAAGCTTTGTTAGGAAAACCAAAGATAATGTCATCAACATATAGTTGGCACACAAACAACTCCCCTTTGACCTTCTTAGTAAAAAGAGTGGGGTCGATTTTCCCAATTTCAAACCCACGATCTTGCAACAACTCGGTAAGGTGGTCATACCACGCACGTGGGGCTTGTTTAAGGCCATAGAGTGCCTTATCGAGTTGGTACACATGATCGGGTAAATAGGGATCCTCGAACCCGGGGGGTTGTTTGACATACACCAACTCATTATTAGGACCATTAAGAAAAGCACTCTTCACATCCATTTGTTGCAACTTGAAGTTATGATGAGAAGCATAAGTAATCAACAAACGAATAGATTCAAGGCGGGCAATGGGAGCAAAGGTTTCACCGTAGTTGATACCCTCGACTTGGGAGTAGCCTTGTGCTACCAAGCGAGCCTTGTTGCCGACAATAATTCCATCAGCATCTTGCTTGTTCTTGAATATCCACTTGGTTCCAATGACATTATGGTTCCCCATTGGCCTTGGCACCAATCTCCACACCTTGTTGTGCTCAAAGTTGTTGAGTTCTTCATGCATGGCATTAAGCCAATCCGGATCTTCTAGCGCCTCATAGACCTTTTGGGGTTCAACATAAGAGACAAACGCATGATGTTCACAATAGTTTGCAAATTGTCTACGAGTGCTTACCCCCTTTCGAATGCTTCCAAGCACATTTGTCATGAGATGACCCTTGGTAGATAGCTTGGATGCAATCTTGGCGGCACGACGCTCCAATTCCTCCTCAGGAGTGAGTTGAGGAGCAGTTACATGATCATCTTGAGCGTCATCTTGAGCTTGTTCTTGATCATGAGCTTGCTCTTGATCTTGACCTTGCTCGGAGGAGAGAACTTGACCTTGGGCATCACTTGGTGGTTCAACACCATCTTGAGGTTGATCTTGCCCTTGCTCTTGTTCATGAGGTTGAGGGCCTTCACTTTGTTCTACGGAAGCATGTGGGCCTTAGGTTGGTGATGGTTCCACTTGAGTGGAACATTGTCCTTCTCCTTCGGCCACAAGGGGTTCCTCAATGGGTAGGATAAAACGAACACCCATTCTTATTATAGCTTGGGGAGGAATTTCATCACCTACATCACAAGTGCCACTTTGCTCCACTTGGGTGCCGTTATTCTCATCAAACTCCATATTACACGTCTCCTCAATAAGTCCTGTGGACTTATTGAGGACACGGTAAGCATGAGAGTTTGTAGCATAACCAACAAATATGCCCTCTTGAGATCTAGCCTCAAATTTAGACAAACGGACACCTTTCTTGAGAATGAAACACTTACACCCGAACACCTGAAAGTACTTGAGGCTGGGCTTGTTGCCGGTGAGTGTCTCATATGGAATCTTGTTCAAGCATTTGCGGAGATAGAGCCGATTGGATGCATGACACACGGTGTTGATGGCTTCGGCCCAAAAGTTGTATGGAGACTTGAACTCCTCCATCATGGTCCTTGCCTCATCCATCAACGTCCGGTTCTTCCTCTCTGCTACACCATTTTGTTGAGGGGTGTAAGGTGCGGAATATTGATGCTTGATCCCCTCATCACTAAGAGACTCATCCAAGGTGTAGTTCTTGAACTCGGTGCCGTTGTCACTTCTTATTGTCAAGACCTTTGCATTGTGTTGGCGTTGAGCTTCATTTGTAGAGTCAATGATGGTTTGTTGGGTCTCACTCTTCCTCTTGAAGAAGTACACCCAAGTGTATCTTGAATAGTCATCCACAATCACCAAGAAATACTTTCTACCCCCAAGACTATCAAAGGGTGGAGGCCAAAAGAGATCCAAGTGAAGGAGCTCCAAAGGCCTCTTTGAGTAAATGATAGTCGTGGGAGGGTGAGCCTTCTCATGTAGCTTTGCTTCAATGGAAGCACTGGAAGCACGATCTTTGGCAAAACTAACATTTGTTAGTCCACGGACATGGTCCCCCTTGAGAAGACTTTGCAAATATCTCATATTGACATGGGCTAAACGGCGATGCCAAAGCCATCCCATGTCAACTTTAGCCATTAGGCATGTCGCGGTCTTAGTGGGTCGCTCCGAAAAGTTAATCACATAGAGACCGTTCTCGACATGCCCAACAAAGGCTACTTTAAGAGTCTTGCTCCACAAGAGGGCCACGATATCAATATCAAAGAAAGTGGCAAAGCCCATGATTGCAAGTTGACAAACGGAAAGTAAATTGTATGCAAGGGACTCAACAAGCATGAACTTCTCGATCGTGAGATCATGAGAAATGACAACCTTGCCAAGCCCCAATACCTTAGAGGACGATGCATCACCCCACTCGACATTGGTGGACATAGATGGAGTCTTGTGCATGTCCACCACCAAGTCCTTGCTTCCGGTCATATGATTAGTGGCTCCACTATCGAGCAACCATGATCCCCCACCGGAAGAAAACACCTACAAGAGATCAATGCTTGATTTTATGTACCCATTTTGTAATGGGTCCTTTGATGTTAGTGACAAGGGTCTTAGGAACCCAAATAGACCATTCAATGTACTCATAAGGAGAACCAACAAATTTATCATAAACATGCCCATCACTAGCACGGCATAACACATAGGAAGGGTTAAAGTCAACGGCTTTGTTGGAAGGGGTGGCATTGCTCTTCTTGACACCACCACCCTTCACATTGTTATTCTTCTCCTTAGAGCCACCCTCTCCCTATTTGACAAAAGTTTGCATGAGAGGAGGAGGTCGTTTGGCCTTGTCATTCTTCTTCTTGTTCTTGGACTTGGGTGCGAACCCAATCCCTTCCTTGGCCACAACTTCCTTTTGATTGCTCAAAAGGTCGTTGAGGTTCTTCTCACCTTGTATGCACGACACAAGGCCTTTCTCAAGTTGCTCCTTCAACTTTGCATTCTCCTCAACAAGATGCACATGCTCACAACAAGGGTTAGTAGCATTTGCATTATCAACTAAAACCATATGAGGAAAAGTGGCTTTCTCCTTGCTTAGATTCACTTGGAGTTGATTATGAGACTCTTTAAGACTAGCATGAGTACCCTTCAAGGCCTTGTGAGCCTTGTCAAGTATATCAAACTCCTCCTTGAGTCTAGCAAGGTCAACCCCAAGTTTGGCTTTCTCGGAATTTAGCACACGAGATATAACAAGAGCATGATCAAGATCTTTCTTAAATTTAGCATGGTCATCGTTGTGTGACTCCTCAAGAGCCAAACGATGACCCCACTCTTCCTCAAGATCATTAGAGAGATCTGATATCTCATTGGCATAGTCACGACTATGCCCCTCCATCTTAGAGATGGTGTCTTCGTGAGCCTCGATCATGTCATTGGCTTCACCAAGTTGTTCCAAGAGAGCAATGAAGTGCTTCTTGGATTTACCCTTGAGCTTACTCATAAAGGACTCAAATTCATTTTCCTCCACATTAGAACCCCCACTTTCATCAATGCAATCCGTCAAAGAAGGATGAGTAATGATGGTAGTTTTGATGTTGGGGGTTACCTTGTTGGTGGCTTTAGCCATGAGGCACTGGGCAGTGATGTTCTCATTAGGTGAGTTGAAGAGGGACGCCCGGGGAGTTGTCGCAATAGCCACAGAGGCCATGGCAACTGGCTCACCGTCTTCATCATGCTCATCCTCATTGTGCTCTTCTTGTGCCACCAATCCCTTGGGAGGAGTCTTCTTGGTGAAGTTGTTCTTGTTGGGGAAAGACTTGGCCTTGTCCTTCCAGATGAGCTTGCCACCATTGTCTTCGCTCTTCTCATAGGGGAACTCCGCAAAAAAGTGGCTCACATTGCCACAATTATAGCAAGTCCTCACACGTTGCTTGCCCTTGGCGCCACTTGAGTTGCTCTTGTTGAAGTTGGGCCTTGAGTTCTTCTTGCTTCAAAATTGTCTTGAAGCAAGAGCCATGTGCTCATGATAATCATATTTTCTATCCTCAAGGTTGCTCTCCTCTTCTTCCTCTTCCTCTTCTTCTTCCACACTAGCCTTGGCTTTCAAGGCAAGGTTAGGCTTCTTTGCTCTTTGAGAAAGGAACACCGCATTGTCGACGGTCTTGTCCATGATGCTCATTGCCACAAACTCATCCAACACTTCACTTGAGGACAAGGTGTGGAAGTCCGGCCTTTGACGGATGACGAAGGACATGGCCTTATGGTAAGGCATCATGGCTTTCAGAAACTTCCGCTTGATCCAATTGTCATTTGTATCCTTGCTCCCATGATCTCGGAGTGAGACCGCGAGTGTGATTAGTCTCCTGTAGAGCTCACGAGGTTCTTCACCTTCATTCATGGCAAATTCATTGGCTTCATCTTGCACCACTTCATAGTTGGAGCATTGAATGCTTGTGCTTCCCTTGTAAAGGGAAACAACATGGTGCCATGCTTCCTTTGCCACAGTGAATGGTCGGACATGCGCAATATCTTCGGGAGGGATTGCATCTTGGATGATGAAGAGAGCATTCTCGTTGAATTGATGATATGCGGCTTCTCTAGGGGTGAAGTTGCTTGAGTCATGCGGATAGAAACCTTGCTCGATTATTCTCCAAAGGTTAGTATTAACATGATTTAAATGACGTTTAAAGAGATAGACCCAAGCGTCAAAATCCTCATTTTTCACAATCTTAGGAGGAGAACCGACATGATTTAAATGAGTGGAGGGAATCGGTCCTCCATAGGTATGTGGGGGTTCCACATGGGCAAAGATGCCACTACCAATTCTACCACTAGAAGAAGGAACTTTCTCACTAGTAGCTTCCCCCTTGTCGGAGTTAGCATCCGTCACCTTGTTAGTGGGATCAACCACTTCCAACGGTGCGGTGGATAATTTGAGACCATCAAGAAAGTTCTTGAGCATGCCTTTGACCTCTGCCGTCATGGAGGTTTTCAATGTGTCCAAAGCCACATTGAACTCCTCATATGAGACCGGGGTTCCCCCATCGGTCGTAGACAAGGACGGAATCACACCGGGGTGCTCCTCCTCACCATTTACAATGTCAACCATACTCTTCAGATAGCAAAGTCCTTAATAAAGAGACAAGGCTCTGATACCAATTGAAAGGATTGATATAGTTGACTAGAGGGGTGAATAGGCAACTAGCAATTTTTTGCTTTTCTTTATCAATTTAAACTTTGCATCAAAGTAGGTTGTCTAGATATGCAACTAGGTGAGCAACCTATATGATGCAACAACAATAAGTACACAAGAAAGCAAGGGATGTAACACAAGATAAGCTTGCACGAGTAAAGGGACGAGATAACCAAGAGTGGAGACGGTGAAGACGAGGATGTGTTACCAAAGTTCCTTCCCTTTGAGAGGAAGTACGTCTCCGTTGGAGCGGTGTGGAGGCACAATGCTCCCCAAGAAGCCACTAGGGCCACCGTATTCTCCTCACGCCCTCACACAATGTGAGATGCCATGATTCCACTATTGATGCCCTAGAAGGTGGCGACCGAACCTTTACAAACAAGGTTAGGGCAATCTCCACAAATTAATTGGAGGCTCCCAACAACACCACGAAGCTTCACCACAATGGAATATGGCTCTGCGGTGACCTCAACCGTCTAGGGTGCTCAAACACCCAAGAGTAACAAGATCCGCGAGGGATTATTGGGGGAATAAAATTTCTCTTGGTGGATGTGTAGATCGGGGCCTTCTCAACCAATCCCTAGGAAATCAATAAGTTTGATTGGCTGGGGAGAGAGATCGGGCGAAAATGGAGCTTAGAGCAACAATGGAGCTTAGGGGTGGAAGAGGTACTCAACTCGGAGAAGAAGACTCCCCTTATATAGTGGAGGAATAAATCCAACCGTTATCCACTAACTCAGCCTGCGATGCACGGTACTACCGCACCAGAGACGCAGTACTACCGCCAGGGCCCGCGGTACTACCGCAATGCACTGTGGTACTACCGCTGGCGCAGCAGTAGCTAAACCAGCCCCGATGCATTGAAGCAGAGGGCGGTAGAACCGCTGGTGCGGTACTACCGCTCCCCCTTGCAGTACTACCGCAAGGCAGGGATAGTCTAGATTGGGAAGGCACGAACATATAAAAATACATCTGTGTCAACTTCTGCTGAGTTTCGATCTATGCAAAAATCTGACACGGTACTACCGCAAGCCAGGAGCGGTACTACTGCGTAGGGCGCGGATGTAAAAAATTACATCTGCCCCTACTTCCGCTCATGCTTCTGAGCCTGGCCTGAGGCCACGGTACCACCGCGTCTGAGAAGCAGTACTACCATGAGCACCTACGGTACTACCGCACCCAAGGCTGGTACTACCGCAGGGGCCTGCGATACTACCGCTCTGAGGAACAGTACTACTGCATGCCCAGTTCAGCAACACTAGAAGTCCTTCCTTTTGCAGAGATATGGAGAAACGGAAGATGCTCCAAAGATCCAAAGGAAAGGTGGTGCAAAAGGAACAGACGTGTACGTGTTGATTCCACCCAAACCTTTCCAACGCGGACCCCCTCTTAATAGTACGGCTTTCCTACGACTCAAATCCACCGAAAAGAAACGTAGAGAAACGCCGTCTTCAATAATCTTCGAGGGGCACCAAATCGTCTTATGCTTAGGCATGATATATCTGAAATGCTCAATGCACACGATTAGTCTGCAAAAGCATTGTCATCAATCACCAAAACTACTAATGGATAAATATGCCCTTACAAAGGCCTTTTTTAACAGCTCGAGGCCATGCACTATGGATTGCCAAGTTTGTGATGCATTGGTTGAAAATGCAGTGTCCTCTAGACGACCATTTGGGAAATAGCATGCCTTCGAAATTTGTGCACACAAGGTCTCAGGATTCACCAATATACGCCATGCTTGTCTCGCCAGCATAGCTTGGTTGAACATTCAGAAATCCTTGAACCCCATACGACCACATGATTTAGGTTTCAGCAGATAATCCCACACCTTCTAGTGCGTCTTCCACTTCCCTCTATAAGCGCCACACCAGTAACTACGAATCATGCGTGGGAGATCATCACAAGTGCTTCTCGGAGGCTTGAAAATACTCATAAGGAAGGTCGGAAGAGCTTGCACACTTGCCTTGATGAGCACCTCCCTTCCAGCTTGGGACATTAGCTCCCCCCACTGAATGATTCTCTTAGTTAGTTGTTGCTGGAGGTTTTGCAATTTTCCTCTAGAAAGGCGACCACTTGGGCCGGGTCGGAAAGCCCAGGTACTTCTCCTCAAAGCTAGCATTTGCCACCTCCAGAGTGTGCATCACGTCCTGTTTATTGGCCTCGGATCATCTTGGGCCAAATAAAATTGAGCACTTGTTTGGGTTAATAAACTGTCCAATAGCTCGAGCATACCTTCCAGCGAACAAGAGGTGAGAAATGCCCGGTGCCTGAGCGCACCCACGTATAGGGGAAATCCGATGCTCTGCGACGTCCTGTTTTAAACTAGCATCCAAGCCATCAGCAACAAAAAGGAACAAAAAAGGCGAAAGGGGGTCTCCCTGCCGTAGCCCGCGGGACGGTGTGAATGAATCCGAGAGGGTTCCCGAGGGAGTCCTGGATTAGGGGGTCTCCGGACAGCTGGACTATATCCTTTGGCCGGACTGTTGGACTATGAAGATACGAGATTGAAGACTTCGTCTCGTGTCCGGATGGGACTCTACTTGGCGTGGAAGGCAAGCTAGGCAATACGGATATGTATATCTCCTCCTTTGTAACCGACCTTGTGTAACCCTGAGCCCTCTCCGGTGTCTATATAAACTGGAGGGTTTTAGTCCGTAGGACAACATCCAATCATACCATAGGCTAGCTTCTAGGGTTTAGCCTCTCTGATCTCGTGGTAGATCAACTCTTGTACTACTCATATTATCAAGAATAAATCAAGCAGGACGTAGGGTTTTACCTCCATCAAGAGGGCCCGAACCTGGGTAAAACATCGTGTCCCCTGCCTCCTGTTACCATCCTCCTTAGACGCATAGTTCAGGACCCCCTACCCGAGATCCGCCGGTTTTGACACCGACATTGGTGCTTTCATTGAGAGTTCCTCTGTGTCGTCATCATTAGGCTTGATGGCTCCTTCAATCATCGATAGCGATGCAGTTCAGGGTGAAACTTTTCTCCCAGGACAGATCTTTGTATTCGGCAGCTTCGCACTCCGGGCCAACTCGCTTGGCCATCTGGAGAAAATCGAGAGTTACGCCCCTGGCCACCAGGCCAGGTTTGGAAGCTTAAACTACACGGCCGATATCTGCGGAGACTTGATCTTCGACGGATTCGAGCCCCTGACTAGTGCGCCACATGATTTAGCTCTGCCATCGGACAGTGTTCAGGAGATCGTGCCGGCAACCGCTCCGACCCTCAATTCGAAGCCAGTTGCGCCATCCATGGACGGGTGGATAGACCTTGCCATGGAGGTCGTATCCTCAACGGTGATCGAGCCGAGTATCGACCTTACCCCTCATGAGAGTCGTGATGCCAAGCTGCCGCATCCTTCCCCGACCACGGACTCCGAACCGCCTGCGCCCGTGCCTATCGAATCTGACTGGGCGCTGATCATGGAGTTTACCTCCGCGGATATCTTTCAGCACTCACCCTTCGGTGACATACTGAACTCATTAAGGTCTCTCTCCTTGTGAGGAGAGTCCTGGCCGAACTATGTCCGGCAGGATTGGGATGGGGATGACAAAGAAATTCGCCACCCACCCACTACCCACTTAGTAGCCACTGTCGATGATTTGACCGACATGCTCGACTTCAACTCCGAACACATCGACGGCATGGATGATGATGTAGGAGACGAACAGGAACCACTGCCCATAGGGCACTGGACGCCCACTTCATCATATGATGTATACATGGTGGACACACCCAAAGAAAATGACGTCGAAGAATGGAAGTACGCAGCGAAGGATTGTTCCCTCGAGAAGCAGTCAAGGCGGTGGCGTAAACGCCGCTCCAAATCCCGCCTTGGTAGAAACAGCGGTCATATAGACCCACCGATAGAGCAGGGTGAACCATCGCCCGACCATGGCAACACGGAGAATCAAACCGAACAACCCGACTCAGTCGAAGATAACAGTCTGGATAACATTACACCGGACAGGAACCCGGAGCAACTGAATACCCATAAAAGGCTTGTCGCCACTGCGAGGAGTCTGAAAAAGCAGAAGCAAAGGCTCAGGGCTGCACAAGACACACTCAGAATCAGATGGAGCGAAGTACTCAACACTGCAGCGAAGTACGGTGGTAATCGCCACACCAAGAGCTACCCGAAGCGAAAGTTGCTACCTGAATTCGATGAGGAGGCCTCAGATCCCCCGCAATTAAAAACAAAATGGCCATCCGGTCGGATAGACGACCTCATGGCCAACATAGAACGGCAAACGACGTCGCACATAAGCCAGTACGCGATCCGTGTGAGGGCTCGCATCAAAAGGACGGCGCAACCAGATCCATCTATGGACCACGCAAGCGCGCTCTAGTATGCAATGCAACACCACAAACATCCCAACACCACGGTACGCCCAAATACAGGGGTGCTGCACGCCCCCTATGTTTCACCGATGAGGTGCTGGACCACGAATTTCCAGAGGGATTCAAACCCGTAAACATAGAGGCGTACGACGGAACGACAGACCCTGGGGTCTGGATTGAGGACTATATCCTCCATATCCATATGGCTCGAGGAGATGATCTCCACGCCATCAAGTACTTACCCCTCAAGCTCAAAGGGCCAGCTCGGCACTGGCTTAAAAGCCTCCCCGAAAACTCCATTGGAAGCTGGGAAGAGCTCGAAGACGCCTTTCGGGCAAATTTTCAAGGGACCTATGTCCAACCACCGGATGCAGACGATTTAAGTCATATAACTCAACAGCCCGGAGAGTCAGCCCGAAAGCTTTGGAACAGGTTCCTCACTAAAAAGAACCAAATAGTCGATTGTCCGGACGCCGAAGCCTTAGCAGCTTTCAAGCACAGCGTTCGAGGCGAATGGCTCGCCAGACACCTCGGCCAAGAAAAGTCGAGAACAATGGCAGCCTTAACAAGCCTCATGACCCGCTTTTGCGCGGGCGAGGACACCTGGTTAGCCCGATGCAGCACCAGCGACCCAAGTACATCCGAAGTCAGGGACGGAAACGGGAAATCACGACGCAGCAAAAACAAGCACTGGAATAAAGAAGACGGCCCGAAGAGCACGGCGGTAAACACCGGATTCAGAAGCTCTCGGCCAGGTCAGCAGAAGCTGCCCTCCAAAGGCAACAGAGACGAACTGTCCAGCCTAAACCAGATTCTGGATAAAATCCACAGCACCCCTGATAAGCCTGCAAATCATACCCATAGAGAATGTTGGGTTTTCAAGAAGTCCGGCAAGCTCAACGCCGAACATAAGGGGCAGGATACACCAAGCGAAGACGAGGACGAGCCTCACAAGCAAAGCATTGGGGAATAGAAGAAATTCCCACCAAAAGTCAAAACAGTCAACGTGTTACACGTGATAAAGGGGAGAAACAAAGCGGCACTCCTAGAGACACATGCCCTAGGGCCTATCACCGCGGAGTTCTGCCACTGGTCGTCCCAACCGATCACTTTCGACCATCGGGATTACTCGGCAGGTATCCAGCGTGCAGGATGGGCTGCCTTGGTATTAGACCCAATAATTGACGGATACCACTTCACACGAGTCCTGATGGACGGCGCAGCAGTTTAAACCTGATATATCATGACACAGCCCGCAACATGGGGATAGACCCGGCAAAAATTAGCCATAGCAATACTACCTTTAAAGGAGTAACACCAGGCCTAGAAGCCCATTGCATGGTCTCCCTGCTACTAGAGGTTATATTTGTCTTTCCCGATAACTTCCACAGCGAAAATTTAACCTTCCACATTGCTCCGTTCCAAAATGGCTATCAAGCACTACTTGGACGCGAACCTTTCGCTCGCTTTAACGCAATACCGCATTACGCTTCTCTCATGCTTAAGATGCCCGGTCCACGCGGCATCATTACAATAAATGGAAATATTAAGCGCTCATTGCGCGCGGAAGACCGTGCGGCTGCCTTGGCAGCCGAACACTAAACGGCCTCACCAACTAAAGCATCTGACAGGTCATTAAGACCACGGACGCGATTAGACGAGTCCGGCGCAGCTATATGTAATTAATATAGGTTTGATGGCTATACCCCTGTTACAATACAAGGGGCTCAACGCGTGCAAACAAGTGGCAATTAGGCTCAACTTTACTCATCTTGAACTGTACATGGTTTCTTTAGTATAACCTACCTTTTTGCACGACAACTTTTCAACTAAGTTCCTCTCTTTTACAGATGACCATCGTGCCACACGCGTCCAGGATACGGCACAACGGAGACACAGGTGCAGATGTGCAGCAGGGACCCGTTCCAAGGATTCTTTTTAGATTAAGACCCTGCATAAACCTTTTTTACTGTCTCTTGTTGATACACATCCCTCGGATTCTCAGTACAATTGAGAGGGGTGCTGACATCTTGGCATGTGGCCGCGTCATAATAATGCACGTACCTAGACACCAGGGGCTTATTACAAAGGGCACTATTTAGGCCCGGTTTACACCATAAAGATCGAATACCTTAGGGAGTGTTCGGCATCACGAGTTTGGCCTTATATGCATCAGCTCCGAATCATGTCTTTGGTCAAATGTTGGGTTTGCCCGGCTCCTGTGTTTTGCTGCCTTACGTTCCGCTCTATCGGCTAAGGAGGCACCAGGAGAACTACTGCGAGTGTGCCCTGGTTCATCCGGACGAGCACCTCAGTAGAGAAAGCCAAAAACTGACTGTCATGATATAGCGTGAGACTGGTCAACCACTCGATGACCTATCGGAATCTTCGGGATTCCTCCGCCTTAATGAAGGGCCGTTTCCCGGCTAGGCATGTACGCACCCTGAATTCGGATGAGTGCGGAGCCACCAGGGGCTATATAGTAGCCCCACTGTCAAACTCCTCTGGCTAAGTGAAAGTGTTAAAGCATTATAGTCCGGTTGCCTAGTTCACTGCGCTATCACCTCCTTAATGGACCAAGACGTTGGATCAAGTGTGAACATGCGTCTTCTGCAAACACCCCCGCATTATATGCATGGGGACTGAAGCCGATGACTGCAATCTTTCAGGTTATATACATATATACATAAACGGCCGCACAGGAGGCATCATAGTACTTTCGGGCAAAAGTATAAATATAGCCTTGATAAACTTAATAAAACATTGTTTTTACAATGGGAATACATGTCACTCAAACAAAATACTCTTCGAGCACTGGGCCTCTATCGAACGAGCGCCTTCAAGAACTTCTTCAAAATAGTGCTCGGCAGCCACTCGGCCTATGGTCGAACCCTGCGCCGCAAAAGTGGTGGCATCCATCTCCGCCCAGTATGTTTTGACACGGGCAAGGGCCATCCGCGAGCCTTCTATGCACGCCGACCTCTTCATCGCATTAATGTGCGGCACCGCACCAAGGAACTGCTGCACCAAACTAAAATAGTTGTTCGGCTTTGGCCTTTCCAGCCACAGATGATCCACAACAGACCTCATGGTGAGTCCGGACAATCTATTCAGCTTGGCCCATTCGGCAAGCCGATCAGTCAATGGAAGCGGATGCTTTGGAACATTAAATTGTGACCAGAATAGCTTGTCCACTTCACGATCTGTTTGATCTCGGAAGTATTCAGCCGCATCGACAGCACTCGCCGCCAAGTCTAGATATGCGTCCGCCGAACTCCACAGCCGATCCAGAGGGGCATACTGAGGATCTCCGAACTTCCTCCGCAGCATAAAGGGCTTCCCAGCCGCGATATCCCCGACTTGACGCAGCTCCTCCTTCTTCGCTCTCATTGCAGAGCAGGTCTCTTTGGTCGCCATCATGGCCTTTTCTAGGTCCGTCGCCTTCGCCCGGTTTTCTTCTTCAAGAAGCTGGCAACGGTCGGCAGTATCTTTTAACTTTACATCCATCTTGGCCATCTTCTCTTTACTCTCGCAATGCGCAGCCTTTTCGGCTCTTAACTCTTTGGTCGCCTTTAAAGTGGACGCATTGCTACTCCTTGCTTGCTCCTTGGCTCGGGCAAGCTCCGCCTGAAGGGTCTCCACAGTGGCAGCTCCATCTGCAGTCACAACATATTAAAGATACGGGCATCATGCTGCTCTTACTATGTGACATTCACCAGAAAAATCACCTACCCTGTGCCTCGTCAAGCCGCTTGTTAACAACCACGATGTCGGCATCTGCGGCATCCAGTTGCCGCTTTAGTCCGGAAAATCCATCAGTCCGGCTAGCCACTAGAGCTTCAACCACCTGCACATAAAGGCGGCTTGGTTATTACCTGGGGCTATGATCCCCTGTTTGCCACCGTTTTCGACGGCAACCAGAGTCTCAGGGGCTACTATCTACACAGGGCACACCTAAAAATGTGCGGTACTGTCAAAAATGTACAACATTTCATGTACCTCAAAACCCGTCAGTAGACTCATAAAGGCTTCATGCAACCTGCTCTCGGCGGACGAAATCCTTTCAATCACCGTACCCATCAATGTACGGTGCTCTTCTGAGATAGTCGCTCGCTCTAGCAGATCCCTCAGTACGTCCGGCCGCATACCATATGGTGCCGGACTCTTTTGATTGCTCTCTTCAAGAGCCGGATACTGGGGACTACGGGTGGCCATAGGATTACCTTCTGGCCTTGCCGGATCAGGAGAAACCCTCCGCGATGACACCTCAGGGTCGCCCGCCTCGTGAGGCGGTGTGGCAGGGGGAGGCGTTTCGCTCTCCATCATCTTTGGAAGAAGATCCCCTGAAGACGAGCTCTGCTGAGATGGGCTAAGATCCGAACTGCAAGATAAATGCTTTGGTTATTCTCCTCAGAAGTAAGGTAGGATATCTTCACTATTAAGTACCTTTTTAATTACTTATAGCTCGGTAGAGGGCTGATCCTCGCACGGACATTGTGCGGCAAGAATACCCTCCGAGGCAGGACCCTCTGACGGAGATTTCTTCTCCCGTTTGGAAACCTTAGTTTCTGGATCTTCAGAGGTAGTCCTCTTCCTTCCCCGGGGAGAGGGAATGTCAGATTCTTCCCCTTGGTTATCCTCCCTCGCGGAGGCACTCATTCCCTCGATTGGAATTGGTAGCGATGGAGGCCCGCTTTCGCCCTCTTTATTCCCCCTTCATCTTCCTTTGAAGGCACTAGACAAGGTGTTGGCTCGAGCATCTTTTCCAGCTCCGGATTGTCCAAGCCTTCAGGAAGGAGGCCGAACACCGGATTATTTTTGCCTTTGTTATCCAGTCCTGGTCAAAGAGCGATTCTTCAGAATGATGTCATGACAAATAAAAGGACAATATGTTCGGCTATGGGATTACTTACTAGGGCAGCGGGGCGGTTGCAGCTCAGGCCCACGTCTTCAGTAGTATTCGGACACTCTATTTGGGGTCCGAAGAACGATTTGTACATCTCCTCCTGCGTTATGCTGAGGAAATTCTGAATAGTGTGCGGTCCTTCTGGGTTGAATTCCCACATGCGGAGGGGCCGGCGTTTGCAAGGCTGGACTCGACGAACCAGCATGACTTGCATTACCATAACCAGACTAAAATCTCCCTCAAAGAGATCTTGGATACGACTCTGCAGTATTGTCACATCCTTGGCTGGACCCCAGCTCAGCCCCCTGCTGATCCATGACATCAGTTGGGGTGGAGGGCCCGAGCGAAAGGTGGGGGCAGCTACCCACTTGGCACTTCTGGGAGCTGTGACGTAAAACCACTCCCGTTGCCATAATCCGGACACCTCTGGAAAGGAACCCATTGTCCATGGAGCGCCAGCGATCTTGCTTATTAATGCGCCCCCGCACACTGCGTGTTGCCCCTCAACCATCTTCGGCTTCACATCAAAGGTCTTGAGACACGGGCCGAAGTGAGGGGTAATGCGGAGGAAGGCCTCACATACAACAATAAATGTTGAGATGTGAAGAAGGGAATCCGGGGCCAGATCATGAAAATCTAGCATGTAATAGAACATAAGACCCCTAACAAAGGGATCCAGAGCGAGGCCTAGTCCTCGGAGGAAGTGGGAGACGAACACGACATTCTCGTTGGGTTCGGGAGTAGGGACGACCTGCCCTCGGGCAGGCAGCCGATGCGAAATTTCGACGGTCAGATATCTGGCCTCCCTCAACTTCTTGATGTCCTCCTCCGTGACGGAGGAAGGAATCCACTGGCCTTGAAGGCTGGATCTGGACATGATTGAAGGTCCGAAGTACCTGACCTATGCTTTGGGTGTTAGAACTCGAGGCGGGGGAAGGAGTCGATTCAGCACGGGAGGCAAAAAAGAAAAAGCCTTGTCCCTTTATAAAGGGGGTGAATATCGAGCGTCCTCTTTGTGGCCATTCTAGACTTACCTAAGATCTAGGAGTCATGCCAACAGGCACAGTTGGGTTACCCATGTTTGTATTGATGAGAATCCTGTGATAAGGGGAACACGATCTCTACTTTGACAAGACGTGTCAAGAAACCACCTCGCGTTATGAGCGGGGCTGGTTAAAGAAAAACAGTTCAAATAATTACCGGGCTGTGGCATGATGTCATGCTGCCAAAACATGTCAGCAGATTAGATTTGTGGAAATATTATTCTCTCTACGGTGGTATGTGGAACTTATTTTGCAGGGTCAGACACTGTCCTTGTACTCAAACTCTTCCATGGTGTATTCGGAGGAGGAACCCGCCTTGCAATGCCGAAAACAACACTGCGCACCGGACTCATCATCATTGAAGCCTGGTTCAAGGGCTACTGAGGGAGTCATGGATTAGGGGGTCTCCGGACAGCCGGACTATATCCTTTGGCCGGACTGTTGGACTATGAAGATACGAGATGAAGACTTCGTCCCGTGTCCGGATGGGACTCTATTTGGCGTGGAAGGCAAGCTAGGCAATACGGATATGTATACCTCCTCCTTTGTAACCGACCTTGTGTAACCCTAAGCCCTCTCCGGTGTCTATATAAACCGGAGGGTTTTAGTCCATAGGACAACATACAATCATACCATAGGCTAGCTTCTAGGGTTTAGCCTCTCTGATCTCGTGGTAGATCAACTCTTGTACTACTCATATTATCAAGAATAAATCAAGCAGGACATAGGGTTTTACCTCCATCAAGAGGGCCCGAACCTGGGTAAAACATCGTGTCCCTGCCTCCTGTTACCATCCGCCTTAGACGCACAATTCGGGACCCCCTACCTGAGATCCGCCGGTTTTGACACCGACAGTTCCATTAACTTTAACATGATGTCTCACCGAGGTGACACACCTCATTGTCCAATTCACCCATCAATGAGAGAAACCCAACTGTTGCATCACTCGCTCCGGAAACACCCAATCCACCCTGTCATAAGCCTTCGACAAATCCAGTTTATATGCACAGAAACTCAGCTCGGGGGCCTTTTCTTGTTTAATAGCATGGAAGCACTCAAAAGCAATTAAGGCATTATCAGTTATTAACCTTCCTGGTACGAACGCTCTCTGTTCTGGGGACACCAATTCATCCAGGATGGGGCGAAGTCTGTTCACTAGACATTTGGCAATAACCTTGTAGATGACGTTGCAGAGGATGATCGGCCGGAATTCGGTGAGCTGAGTTGGTGCGTCAATCTTAGGAATCAACACAATAGTTAATGGAACATGTCATCGAACAACACACATCACTGTCATCCGACTACTATATCTGAACATCTCATCTGACTACCGAATTTGGCATGTTCTACCTACATATTACCTATGGAGAAGCTCATCCACGATTGCCCTTGCCTTTTCTGGAGTCTTTGCTATATTTCTCATGGAAGTAGCAGTTGAAAACGTAAAATGGATCCAGCCGGATCTGCTCCTCGCCAGAGCTGACCGACTCATCACTGTCATCCTTATCCTCTTTTGGGGGCAGTCCGACCATGGCACGGACCGCACAATTTTTTTCTTGGGCAAGGCGCGTATGTTCATCCGTTGCCGCTTCATTATGATGTGGGCACAGACGGCATTTCTGACACTGGTCAATTCAAATAGTTGAAACTGATTATTTATGTTCAGTTATAATTCACAAATATAAGATAATAGGAAATCTATTTTTCATAGTTCAAAGAAACAATTTTCATTCGGACTATAGTTTTCTAAATGAGTGGAATATATTTTGTAATTTTCATTGATTTCATATATTTCAGTTTCTGTTATATTTCACAAATATCACATTAACTTACTCCCTCCGTCCCAAAACAAGTGTCTTGAACTTAGTACAAATTTGTACTAGAGCTAGTACAAAGTTGAGACACTTATTTTAGGACGGAGGGTGTCGGTGTCAAAACCGGCGGATCTCGGGTAGGGGGTACCGAACTGTGCATCTAAGGCGGATGGTAACAGGAGGCAAGGGACACGATGTTTACCCAGGTTCGGGCCCTCTTAATGGAGGTAATACCCTACGTCCTGCTTGATTGTTCTTGATGATATGAGTATTACAAGAGTTGATCTACCACGAGATCATAGAGGCTAAACCCTAGAAGCTAGCCTATGGTATGATTGTATGTTGTCCTACGGACTAAACCCTCCGGTTTATATAGACACCAGAGGGGGCTAGGGTTACACAGAGTCGGTTACAAGGGAGGAGATCTACATATCCGTACTGCCAAGCTTGCTTTCCACGCCAAGGAAAGTCCCATCCGGACACGGAACGAAGTCTTCAATCTTGTATCTTCATAGTCCAACAGTCCGATCGAAGGATATAGTCCGGTCGAAGGATATAGTCCGGCTGTTCAGAGACCCCCTAATCCAGGACTCCCTCAGTAGCCCCTGAACCAGGCTTCAATGATGATGAGTCCGGCGCACATTATTGTTTTCGGCATTGCAAGGCAGGTTCTTCTCCAAATTCTGAATACCTGCTGAGTAGTGTCTAGCTCCCCATAAATGGTGTACTTCTTGGCTTCTGCGCCCAATAAGGGCTATCTTCCATGTGGCGAGCGAATGCGAGGAGCCAGGGCGTTTTTACATTTGCCCCCCTAGCTAGGTAAATAAATCGTCTATTAAAGGGACGGGGATTCTTAGATCCAATCCACACCATCTTCCCACGGCGAGAGTCCATCGGAGCACAGTCGGAAAAATCCATTCTATCATGGCCGGCCATCGTAGCTCCTCCTCCCGCTCCCGTAGCCCTAAGCCCGGTGATTGGGAGAAGTTTTTCGTCCCGCACAGCCGATTAGTAGAGTTGCAGACCCAGGGATTTCTTCCTCCAGCGTATATGGTCCCCGTTCGAGCCGGGCTCGCCACCTATAATGGCGGGGAGCAAGCGGAGAGCTTCCCCAATCCCTCCAAGGGGGAGCGGGTATGCCTTGTCCCTTACTTACTAAGGGGACTCGGATTTCCAATTCATCCGTTCCTCCGCGGGCTCCTAGAGTTTTACGGCCTCCGGTTGCATAATTTCACCCCTGCTTCCATATTACACATCGCCGATTATGTTGCCCTTTGTGAGTTGTTCCTGGGCTGCGAGGCTCATTTCGAGCTGTGGAAGAGGCTATTCTGCCTTGTGCCCCGCACGCAGGAGGGGTCACTCTATCAAGTGGGTGGAGCCGAAATATAGCGCATCGCCGAGACCGGATACCTATCCGGTACCCCGAAGAAGACGTCCGAAGACTGGCCTTTGGAGTGGTTTTATATGGAGGACGTCCCCCTTCCGGACCCTGTTCAGAGGGGTCTTCCCGAGTTCAACAATGCTCCTCTGAAGAAACACCGAGGTTGGCGCCCACGGACCCCCCAGGAGGAAGACAACGGAGAAGTCCTTTACCTGATGGACCAGATTAAAGTGCTGGCTCAATCAAGATTGACAATAATCGACGTTATGTCAATATGCATAATGCGTGGGGTGCAGTCGCTTCAATATCGAGGGCACCCCCTGTGGTGTTTTAACGGGGAAGATGATGCCACCCGCTGCGGGCGTAAGGGACCGTATTCCGCTGCTGCTTTAGCAAAAATTCTGTCCGAGTTGTTCAAGGGAGAGGAAGAGGACTTCATCCATATTAAGCCACGGGATGGATTCTCCATGTACAACCCTCCAAGGTGGGTGAGTTGTCACTCTTTACTCCCAACTTTCCCGCATTCTTCATCGTAGATACTCACCCTGGCCTTTCACGGCAGGAACTGCGAAAAGCTGTAAGGAAGGTCAACAGCCCACCTCCACAATCAGAGGACCCTGGCCGGGCCCTCGATCCCGGACTCGAAGAGGATCCGGACATATTCGTGGAGCTGATAGACAGGCAATTCTATCAATTGAGCTGTCATGACGCCATGGTGGCCATAACGGCCGACTATCCTGGACTACTCCCTGCATCGCACGTAAGAAAAAACCAAAATCCCAACTCCCAAAAAAGGATCCCCTTGTATGCACTTCACCTACCGTACACACACGGTGTTTTACAGGGAAGTCCTTCGGGACGTTGTGCCAAACCCGCAGCGACTCGCCAACAAGGGGCACCGAAGCCGGGTAGGCCAAAAAGGAAGGCGGTCAGGACGGAGACGCCGGCGCAGAGGTATGACAAAAAACCTTGCTCTGTGGTTGTCGTCTTTCTCAAAATATAATGACATCCATGTTTCTTAATAGAAAAAACGGTCGCCGGACTATATCCGGAGAGGCTGCCGATCACGCCTCCACCAGTCGGGCTCCAGGGCCGGACATAGAGGCGGAAGCCAACACGGGGCGGACGTCGGATGCTCCTCCTACAAAGGATGCGGATGGACTATCCGCTACAAATTCAGAAGTGGAGAGCGCCATGAATCACAGGCGTCGCCGGGCCGTACTCCGTGACGCTTGTTTCTCACCAGAGGCATTTGATGCCTCCAATTCCGAAGACGCGTACATCCGTGCTGCTCAAAATGGTCTAGCCAGAGCCATGGACCAGTATGTAAGGGATATACAGGTAAGCAAATCTGACAATTATATGTATCAGTAGCCCCTGAGACTTGAAACAGTTGACGCAACTGATTGAAGGATCATTATTTGTGCAGGTTCTTACAAAGAAGAATTCCCAATTGTCTCAAGAGTTGGACGAGTGCAAGGCCCAGCTAGGGGTCGTTGTTGCCGCATTGAACGAGTCCGAGAAGGGTCCCTCTGGTAACACTTGTTTCCCTTGCAAAGAATACGGGTACCAGGTAGTATGCGGCATGTATGCAAACCTAACAATAGATGTTACAGGTGGCCCGGAGCGGATCCGGAGGCCGTGGAGGTGGATGCGGCACATGATGATCGACAGCAAAATGCCGGCGAGCGCGTGCTGACGCGAGTCAGGCATGAGAAAAATGATCTCCAAGACGCCAATATCCGGCTGGGCGTGGAACTGAAAGATGTCCGAGCTCAGCCTGCGGACTCCGTGAAGGAGAATAAACGGCTTCGGTGCGGCATTTTTAGTAAGTGCTTGAACGAACTTTTAAAGGAGTTCGGCGAAGAAGCCGGCTAACAGAGTTATGTCTGCAGGTATGCTGACAGGTCGTCTCGCGGAGGAGATGCCCGGGTCTTCGGGTGATCTTCTACCAGAGCTGTCACAAGTGCACGAGCAAGTTCGGCAGCTGATGCAGGGTATTGCCCAAGCCTTGTGTCCATCCGCGTCCCCGCCAGGAGGCATGGGGGAGCTTATAGAGAAGCTCAAGGGAGCGCGATGGTGCTTCTGATTATGGAAGATATCCGCCTGCCGACAAGGTGCAAGGGAATCCTGGGCTATGGTGAAGACACGATATACCAAAGCGGACCCAAACCACATGGCCGAGGTCGAACCTGTGGAGCCCGTTGGGAAAGAGATCCCTGTCAGTTTAGTGTATGATCAAGTAGAATTAGCCACAAAGTATTCCCAATAGGAGTGTAGGCTAGACAGCCTGTTGGATGGTATAGCAGAAGAATTCAATCAGTCTTAGTGACTGTGTACTTCAAGTGACATATGTAATGTCCCTAGCCAGATTGTAAATCATTTGTCATGGCGGACCTTTTCGCTTCGACCTCTGGACCCGATAGTCCAGAGTGTATCCGAATACCCGCTCGGTTATGTAAAAACCGGGGTATGCATGGAAACCGAGCATAGGGGTCATAAGTGATTGAAGAGACAAGTACCCAACTAGCTATGTTATATTACATGGATAGTAAGAAACATCTTCCAAGGAGAATAGTTCCGTTAATGGTTCCTTTCCCTGGGTACGCATGCCCTAATGTGCATGTCCGAACTGCGAAACAAGACGCGGGCTAAAAACATCTGGGGGCATGTAATAAAATAAATAAAAGTCATCTTTTATTCACCGACCGAATATTCTCTTAAGAACGCTAGCTTTCGGCTTCACCCAGTCTGAGGTACACATCCGGCTGACCCAGCAGTAACAATCGCAGAGGTGCTCCCCTTATGCCCTAGCCAAATTAACGGGAACATAGGGCATAAATAAAAGAGCCAGGCAACCCATCTTGGCCAAAACTTAAGTCATATCGATGCATATAATAGTGAAAAAAGGTACATGCGGAAGAATAACACATGTGCGGGGCATAAAGCCCGGAAAAATAATTAGATTAAGCTTCTATATAAGAAGCCCCCAGGTATAATGAGCGCGGCTAGCGCGTCAAGATTGTGTAACCAAGACACAAATTTAGCCCTTTAGGGCCTTGAAGAGAAGAAAGAAAAAAAGAGAGAAAAGACATATATGCAATAATTGACGGAGGTAAGGAGACGAACAGAGAGTTCGGCGCTAGGCGTAGAATCTTCGGAGTCTGGCTGCGTTCCATGGGTTTGGCTTGAGTTGATTGTCCGATGCATCCCGCAGATGGTATGCTCCACCGGTCAGAACCTGGTCAATAATGAAGGGACCTTCCCATTTGGGCTTGAGCTTGTTCTTTTTCTTCTCCGGCAGGCGTAGAACTAGTTCGCCAACGTTGTAGGTTTTGGCCCGCACTTCTCTGCTTTGATACCTTCGAGCCTATTGCTGATAGAATGCGGAACGGGCTTTTGCCACGTCGCGCTCCTCCTCCAGGGTGTCCAAACTATCATGCCGATTGAGCTCGGCCTCTCTTTCTTCGTACATGCGCACTCGAGGTGAGTCATGAATTATGTCGCAAGGCAGAACCGCCTCAGCTCCGTACACCATAAAAAACGGTGTGTATCCGGTAGTGCAATTCGGCGTGGTCCGCAGCCCCCATAGTACGGAGTCGAGCTCCTCTACCCAGTGCGTGTTTGATTCCTTTAAGGATCGCACTAGTCTGGGTTTAATGCCGCTCATGATAAGACCATTCGCTCGCTCGACTTGACCGTTAGTTTGCGGGTCATAGACAGAAGCATAATCGAGCTTGATGCCCATGTTGCTGCACCAAAATTTCACCTCATCGGCTGTAAAGTTCATGCCGTTGTTAGTGATGATGCTGTGGGGGACGCCATAATAGTGTATGACCCCGGATATGAAGTCTATCACCGGTCTGGATTCAACCGTTTTGACAGGTTTGGCTTCTATCCATTTGGTGAATTTATCCACCATGACCAGTAAGTATTTTTTCTTATGGGTTCCCCCTTTAAGGGGTCCGACCATATCAAGCCCCTAGACCGCAAAGGGCCAAGTAATGGGGATTGTTTGGAGAGCGGTAGGCGGCATGTGACTTTGGTTTGCAAAAAGCTGGCAATCGACGCAATGTTGGACCAGATGATGTGCATCTGCCCAGGCCGTCGACCAATAAAAACCTGTACAGAAGGCCTTGCTTACAAGGGCCCGGGCTGCAGTGTGATGGCCGCCGAGTCTGGCATGGATTTCTGCCAAAAGCTTCCGCCCTTCCTCTTCGGAGATGCACCTTTGAAGGACTCCGGTAGTGCTTTTCTTATAAAGCTCTCCCTCGTGGACCTTGTAGGGTTTAGATCGTCGCACTATGCAGCGTGCCTCATTTTGGTCCTCGGGTAGTTCCTGCCTGGTTAGGTAGGCCAGGAATGGTTCTATGCACGGGGCGATGACAGCCATTATTACGTGGGCTAAAGGTGTTATTTCGATGGCAGAGCCTCCGATTGTGTCAGAGTGTTCGGTATTTGGGGTTTTGGCCGGGTCCGGACTATTGTTGCCGGTGTCCCCTTCCCATACCACGAATGGTTTAAATAGTTTTTCCAGGAAGATGTTCAGTGGGACAGGGTCGCGTTTAGCGCTGATACGGGCGAGGATGCCCGCCGCATGGTTGTTTTCCTGAGCCACATGGTGGAATTCAAGCCCCTCGAACTGAACTGACATTTTGAGGACGGCGTTGCGATATGCCGCCATTTTTGGATCCTTGGCATTGAAGTCTCCATTTATTTGGGATATTGCGAGGTTTGAGTCTCCACGCACCTCCAGGCATTGAATGCCCATGGAGACTGCCATCCGGAGACCATGTAATAGGGCCTCGTATTCGGCTGCATTATTGGAGTCTGTATATAGTATTTGGAGTACGTATTGCATTGTATCTCTGGTGGGGGATGTCAGGACGACACCAGCCCCTAGACTAGCTAGCATTTTAGAGCCGTCGAAGTGCATGATCCAATTGGAGTATGCGTTGTACTCTTTAGGGAGTTCGGCTTCCGTCCATTCGGCTACAAAATCAGCCAGTACTTGCGACTTAATGGCTCGCCGTGGTTTATATGTTATGTCGAACGGGAGGAGCTCGATAGCCCATTTGGCAATCCGGCCCGTGACATCGCGGTTTTTTATTATGTCGTTGAGTGGTACTTCGGAGGCCACCGTAATTGAACACTCTTGAAAGTTGTGTTGTAATTTCTGAGATGCCATGAATACCGCGTATGCTATCTTTTGATAATGTGGGTACCGTGATTTGCATGGAGTGAGGACGGTGGATACATAATATACCGGCTTTTGAAGTGGGAATTTATGTTCGTCCATCTCGTTCGACGATGAGCACTATGCTTACAACTTGGTGAGTTGCCGCTATATATAATAGCATTGGTTTGCCAACAGTTGGGGCGGCCAAGATTGGGTTGGTGGCCAGGATGGCTTTTATTTCTTCCAGTCCGGCCGTGGCTGCCTCCGTCCACTCGAAGTGTTCTATGCGCCGAAGAAGGCAATAAAGGGGGTGCCTTTTCTCCTAGTCGGGAGATAAAGCGGCTTAAAGCCGCCACACATCCAGTTAACTTCTGGATTTGCTTGAGGTCAGTTGGGATAGCCAAATGGGACAGAGCCCCGATTTTGGCCGGATTTGCTTCAATTCCTCTGCTGGAGATGATAAAGCCCAGGAGCTTTCGGGCGGGTACGCCGAAAACGCATTTTTCCGGATTGAGCTTAATGTCGTATGTTCGGAGATTGTCGAACGTGAGCCTCAAGTCATCTATTAAGGAGTCGACATCTCTGGTTTTAATGACCACATCGTCGATGTATGCCTCCACTGTTTTGCCGATCTGCTTTTCCAGACATGTCTGAATCATGCGCTGATACGTTGCGCCGGCGTTTTTGAGCCCGAAGGGCATTGTGTTAAAACAGAAAGGGTTGTATGGAGTGATAAATGCCGTTGCGGCTTGGTTGGACTCCGCCATCTTAATTTGGTGGTAACCGGAGTATGCGTCGAGGAAGCACAATGAGTCGTGTCCTGCGGGAGCGTCGATAATTTGATCGATGCAAGGGAGGGGGAAGGGATCCTTTGGGCAAGCCTTATTAAGGTCCTTAAAGTCGACGCATAGGCGCCAGGATTTGTCCTTCTTTGGCACCATCACCAGGTTTGCTAGCCAATCCGGATGCTTTATTTCTCTAATGAATCCGGCCTCCAATAATTTGGCTAGCTCCTCTCCCATGGCTTGTCGCTTAGGTTCGGAGAAACGCCGAAGAGTCTGCTTGACCGGCTTGAATCCTTTGAGAATGTTAAGGCTATGCTCGGCCAGCCTGCGTGGGATTCCTGGCATGTCTGAAGGATGCCAGGCGAATATGTCCCAATTCTCGTGCAGGAACTCCCGTAGTGTGGCGTCTACGGCGGGGTTTAACTGTGCCCCGATGGATGCTGTTTTTGTGGGGTCCGTTGGATGGACTTGGAATTTAACTATTTCATCCACTAGTTTAAAGGAGATGGACTTGGATCTTTTGTCTAGTATCACGTCGTCCCTGTCCATCGTGGAGCGCAGTGTGGTTAACTCCTCCACCACAAGGGCTTCGGATAATGCCTCGAGGGCCAGTGCGGCTGTTTTGTTCTCGGCGCAGAGTGCTATGTCCAGATCACTAGCTAGAGTGATGATTCCATTGGGTCCGGGCATTTTGAGCTTCATGTACCCGTAATGGGGTATGGCTTGAAAAATCGTGAATGCCTCCCACCCTAGAAGGGCGTGGTATCCGCTACTGAACGGGGCCACTTGGAATGTAATTTCTTCGGACCTGTAATTCTCCGGAGTGCCGAATACCACATCAAGTGTGATTTTCCCAGCGCAACATGCCTCCCGACTAGGGATGATTCCTCGGAAGGTCGTGCTGCTTTGCTCAATACGGTTGTTGTCTATTTCCATTTTTTGAAGGGTCTCCTCATAAATGAGGTTTAATCCGCTGCCGCCATCCATGAGCACTTTAGGGAGCCGAAAGCCGTCCACAATTGGACTGAGGACCAAAGCGGCTGGTGCTCAGGCTATTCGGAATTTAGGTTCTTCGCTGGCATTGAAGGTGATAGCCGTGTCGCTCCATGGATTTATTGTTGCCACGTGGCAAACTTCGGCAAGGCTGCGGAGTGCTCGCTTACGCCTATTATTTGAGGAGAAGGTATCAAAGACCGTCAATACTGTATTGTTATCCATGGGAAGGTGCTCTGAGGTATTTAGGATGAGGAGATCCTCACCGCTCTTGGCCACCTGCCGGAGTACCCAACATGCTCTAAGGCTGTGTGTTGATATGGTATCCGCTATACTATGAATTTTGCAGGGCCCGTTAAGCCATCCCTCCAATACGGTTCCACGCCCTGTAGTGGGCTTTTGCTTCTTTGTAATTGAGTCAGGCAACCTATGAGGGTGCACCCTTTTAGTTCAGACTGGGGGTTTTGTCAGAGCGGGATTATCCCAAAATTGTGTTTAGGTTTTCCAGGCGCTTTCCATCGCACAGTATTTCCGTACTATGGCTGCCAAGTCAGCGAAGTGTGCTATGTCACGGCGACTTATGGCGTTGAGGATTCCCTTGTCCGTGCAATTGTTGCAAAAGAACGAAGTTGCGTCTTCCTCACGATAGTCCTTGACCTTGTTCATTACGAGGAGGAATCTGGCCCAATAGTGATGTACTGTCTCTTGGGGCGCTTGCCTAATGTGGGAAAGATCGTTTGTATCTGGGTGGGTGGGTGGATTTAAGTCCAGACCTTGACCCAATCTGTGATCCCGGGGCAGGGGGGTTTCGGATCTTGGAAGATCGGGCTCCGGGATGTTACCCCGCGGGTTCAGTATGCGGCCTGATTCTAGGTTCAGGGTTAGGGCGGTGTCCTCCCGTGAACGGGTATCCGGCTCGGAGAGCTCGGGAATCCGGACATAGTCCGTCCCTAGGATAGAGGGAGAATCGCCGCATTGCTCCTCCACCACCGCTATCTGATGGGTGACCGGCGGAGAGTTAATCTCTCTTTGGTCGGGTTTAAGCCCGATCCGACCGTAGTCCGTAGCGACTCCCAGGGCGGCGATGCGATCCAAGAGCTCGTTCAAAGAGGAGAGCTCCATTGGATCCATCTGTTCGGCGAATTTCGAGCTGATGTGAAGGCTATTTTCAAGTCATCGTCGGCGCAGCGGCCGAGCGGGCGATCATGACGAAGCCGCCTAGTTGGAGAGTTTGGCCTATAGCCAGGGCTCCTCCAGAGGTGATGTTGTCCTCGACAATGAGACGAGCCATCCCTCCTTATGATGACGACACAGTGGAACTCTAAATGAAAGGACCAATGTCGGTGTCAAAACCGGCGGATCTCGGGTAGGGGGTCCCGAACTGTGCGTCTAAGGCAGATGGTAATAGGAGGCAAGGGACACGATGTTTACTCAGGTTCGGCCCCTCTTAATGGAGGTAATACCCTACGTCCTGCTTGATTGTTCTTGATGATATGAGTATTACAAGAGTTGATCTACCACGAGATCGTAGAGGCTAAACCCTAGAAGCTAGCCTATGGTATGATTGTATGTTGTCCTACGGACTAAACCCTCCGGTTTATATAGACACCGGAGGGGGCTAGGGTTACACAGAGTCGGTTACAAGGGAGGAGATCTACATATCCGTACTGCCAAGCTTGCCTTCCACGCCAAGGAAAATCTCATCCGGACACAGGACGAAGTCTTCAATCTTATATCTTCAAAGTCCAACAGTCCGGTCGAAGGATATAGTCCGGCTGTCCAGAGACCCCCTAATCCAGGACTCCCTTAGAGGGAGTACTAGAGTAACGAGTTTCACAAATAATTAGTTTCACACATTGATATAAATTAAGTGGAATGAGTGGATTAAAACGTTGAAATTTAAACGTGTTTGAAATGTAAGGTCATGGTGCCAGGAGTTCAACTATATAGAAAGTTTCAAAAACCAGATTATGGTATAAAAGATATGAATAATTTCAACTGGCTAAGATAGAATAAAAGGATAAATTTATTGGATGACAGAGAAGAAAGAGAGTAGATGCACTATTCTTGTCGTGCATGCATGTGTTTCGGAGAGATGGGACCTATGTTGGCTAGACTTAATGTCATATACTACCACGTGGGATGGAGTATACATTATACGTTGGTCTCCCACTACACGAATCACGAGGCATTTGGATGGTGAGAGATTCTCCACTACTTACCATCCCGTTAGAAATAACTTCTCGATACGCACTTCGGGATGGACTTACGTTGTGAGGCTAGGATTCAATAAGATTACTAATCCATTCGGATAACACCCAGGTAATAAGATTACTCCGACATAGGATTCTAACCCTCTAGATATATTTTACCTATGATGATAAAGGATGTAATTGTTTTTTATAACCAATATATCTAGCTAAATGGCATTCCTTACAAAAAACTATCCCTCCAATCCATATTATTTGTCTGTGTCTAGAAAGTACATAGGATGGGAGACACATAATAATTTGGCTTGCTAGCTAGATCGATCGGACGCACCTTATGAATTTCTGCCTCCTGCCTTGCCAAAAACCACGCACTGGATCATCAAATCTTGTACGAGTCTGCTATAGAAAACTCGGGAGAGAGGAAATACATAGGTTAGTTATACTCTATCTGGTCAACTACCTTATTATCCTTAGTTTCAATAACATAATGTGATCATTTTTTTCTCTTTTTGTCGCTGGGATGGATTACTTGCAAAATTAAATCCAACTAACATACGCAACTCTCTTTTGGATATCATGGATCAAATTATGGTCAGTAAAAGACTAATAGGTTTTCGCAAAAATAAAAGACTAATAGGTCAGACCACCATATATGTTTATAAATCACGCAACAAAGAAATCAAAAGGATAAGAAGAATCATATATAGATCTGATCATAAAGTTACAATTCATCACACCACACAAACACATCAAGAATTACATCGATGGATCATAATTATGTATGAATGTGATCTTTGTATTGAGAAGTAAGGAAGAGAGAATGCCATCTAGCTACTGTTATGGACCTATAATCCAAGGACAAATGCTCACACATGGACATTGTGGCTTTGAGGTTAACGAATATAGCTTCGACGACCAACAAAATTCCCAGCCCATTCATCCCTATTGCTTTCAACCTTGATCAAACCCTTTTGCGGAAATCACTTCATTCAAACATAAGTTGTTTTAATCCTTGTAACTAGCAAGGCCAGTAAGACTGACAATCTTACTTGTTTTGTTGGGGGCCGAGACAATTTCTATATTTGTGTGTGCAGTTATTGATCATTGGTAGCAACTCCAAGCTCCTACTAGTTCATTAAACCTTAAGGTCATCGACTCGAGCGAAATTGCCGCTTGCGTACAAATCTATGCATTTGGGGGCCCAACACCTTCCTAAATTAAATAAGCACACCTCACCATTAATTTAAGAACTGCTTTCACTTGTTGTATGTAGCATGTGATGTAGCTGGTTGATCGCTTGTTGTGCCTACAGCCTGCTCGCTTGCTTTTGTCGTTGGTACCATGGGAGGGAGGGGGGGGGGGGGGGGGGGGGGTTAGCATGGCTTGCTCGCTGTGAAAACATTTGTATTGGTTACCGACTTTTTATGTCGACAGGCTGTCCTACGGTCACATGTGACTACTTTTTTGTAGTTGAATTATTATAGGTGTATAGGTGCACATGTCACATGTGAACTACTTCTTTGCATTTGAATTATTGACGGCAAGAACTAAGATATTACATTGTGCATAACATGTAATGCAAATATTTTACCAATCTAAATTCTTTAACTCATGTGTAAAATAGTATGTATAAATCACAATAAAATGTGTTTTTAGTCATGTATTTTTTTCCTAAGAACAAAGCAAATCTTTGCTCCTCTTTTTCTGCTCGATCTGCTAGTGTCTGTTACCAACGCACGAATAGTCGGACTCAAAGTCCTTGTTGTACATGCGACACTAATTCCTTTTTTTCTTTGTTATATTAGTCGAGGGATGGAGGATCTTTCTACGACGCTCCTAATCCCTTGGACACGAATAACACTCAGCGGCCTAGTCCCTCAACCTGGCCAACACCGATTAATGACATCAGTGTTGCCTGAAGCACATACATTATACTAAAATGGACTTTTGATATTTTCAGTCTAATAATGTGATAACCGTTCGTCATCCGTGAGGAATGCCGACAATTGCATGAAGAGATACTCGCAACCAGATAAACATTTATATGGTCTAAAGCACACGCACCTTTGGTACACTAACGAAATCATGCCACGTTTTATGTTTTGCGCAATACCACTAATCATGTTGTTTATCGTGTGGCAGTGTGAAGGATTATAAGGAGTTTGCATGTATCGCCCAGATGAAGAGGTCGGGGCTCTTCCTCCTTTTTAAAAAAAAGCATGGAGTGGAGGTGTCGGTGTCAAAACCGGCGGATCTCGGGTAGGGGGTCCCGAACTGTGTGTCTAAGACGGATGGTAATAGGAGGCAGGGGACATGATGTTTTACCCAGGTTCGGGCCCTCTTGATGGAGGTAAAACCCTACGTCCTACTTGATTGATATTGATGATATGGGTAGTACAAGAGTACATCTACCATGAGATCAGAGAGGCTAAACCCTAGAAGCTAGCCTATGGTATGATTGTATGTTTTTCTACGGACTAAAACCCTTCGGTTTATATAGACACCGGAGAGGTTAGGGTTACACAAAGTCGGTTACAAAGGAGGAGATATACATATCCGTATTGCCTAAACTTGCCTTCCACGCCAAGTAGAGTCCCATTCGGACACGAGACGAAGTCTTCAATCTTGTATCTTCATAGTCCAACAGTCCGGTCAATGGATATGGTCCGGCTGTCCGGAGACCCCCTAATCCAGGACTCCCTCAGTAGCCCCTGAACCAGACTTTCAATGACGATGAGTCCGGCGCGCAGTATTGTCTTCGGCATTGCAAGGTGGGTTCTTCCTCCGAATACACCACGGAAGAATTTGAATACAAGGATAGTGTCCAACCCTGCAAAATAAGTTCCAGATACCACCGTAGAGAGAATAATATTTCCATAAATCCAATTTGCTGATTTGTTTTGGCAACACGATATTATGTCATGGCCCAGTGATTATTCGAACCGTTTTCTTCAACTAGCCCCGCACATAACGCGAGGCAGTTTTTTGACACGTCTTGTTAAAACAGAGATCGTGTCCCCTTATCACGGGATTCTCATCAATACGGGTGTGGGTAACCCAACCGCGCCATCGATTATGGCACTTGGGGGATAAGCGAGTTTTACCAGGCTAGTGGGGACGCATAGTTTCGTTCGCCCATATAAAGGGATAAGGATTTACCTTTTCATCCACGCCTTCTTCCTCCTTTGCTCATCCGTTTTCACACACTCGAGCTCCAGCGCCCAAGTTCGCATTTCCCACCTCGACCTTCTCCAACCATGTCCGGAGCGGGAGGCAGGTGGATGGTCTCCTCCGTCACGGAGGGACACATCAAGAAGCTGAGGAGAGCCGGATACCTGCCCGACAACATCGCGCACCGGCTCCCAGAAGAGGGGCAGCTCATCCCCACCCCCAGGCCCCATGAGAGGGTAGTGTCCCTTACCCATTTCCTCCGCGGACTGGGATTCCCTTTCCACCCATTCGTTTGAGGGCTCATGTTCTACTACGGCCTGAATTTCCACGATCTGGCCCCGAACTTCATCCTCAACATCTCGGCGTTTATCGTCGTGTGCGAGGCCTTCCTCCGCATCAAGCCCCACTTCGGCTTATGGCTGAAGACTTTCAATGTCAAGCCGAAGATAGTGAGTGGCCGCCAGGCGGAGTGCGGAGGCGCCATGGTGGGCAAGATTCCCAACGTCACATGGCTCGAGGGCTCCTTCGTGGAGACCATAAAGGGGTGGCAATCGGGGTGGTTCTACATCACCGAGCCGCGTGACCCTAAATGGGTAGCGGCCCCCGAGTTCCGATCTGGCTTCCCCACACGGCTCACCTCCTGGCAAGAGAAGGGCATATCCTGGGGTAGTTCGGGAGAGCTGACCGGACTCCAAACATGTATTCAAAACATGGTGAACAAGAAGCTCAAACTCGTCAACGTAGTCCAGGTCATGCTCAACCGCCGAATCCTCCCATGCCAATAACGGGCCTTCAACTTGTGGGAGTTCGACCTGGCACAGCACTGAACTCTGAACAGGCTCTTCGACACAACTCACGAAGATGCCTGGAGGGTGCTATTCAAGAGCGCCGAGGTTCCCCCTCCCACTACTGAGGATCGCGGATTCAGCGCAAAGCGCCAAGCCAGCGCGGTAAGTTGCTTTACCTCTTACAGGATACTTGTTTTTCATAGTTTGACTCCATGCGGGATCTAAACTCCTGTGCCTTTGACAGGACTGGCAGGAGATGGCCGGACAGATCGACTGTCCGGCTCCTTTGCCCGAAGGCCCAGCAGACGCTCTTCTGGCGAAGATGCTGACTCCGGCTCCTTATACGGTGCCGGAGAAGACCAAGAAGGCCAAGGGAACCCGAAAGAGTTCCCGATGCCAGCCGTCATCGGACTCACCGTCCGAGGACTCTACGGCGCAATCCTCCCCCGAAGACGAGGAGGCAGAAGATGATGCTCCCCTCCATACGGGGGAGACAAGAAAAGGAAGGCCGCCCCAACTGGGGAGGCCGAAGGGTCCAAGAAGGGAAGGACTCTCCTTCCGGACAGCTCTACCACTGCCGCGGACGGCGAAGACGAGTGGCTGCCCAGGGCCAAGCCCCTGGGGAAGTCGTAAGTATTCGGATACCAGAGTAACTCGTAGCGTTCCTTTGTCGCACTGCTTCACCTAACGCCGAATATGATTATGCAGGCCGCCACGAGCCTGTATCGATGTATCGTCGGATGGCTCCCTGGGTTCGTCAGATATGGATAGCGATCCAGTTCCGACTGCCACCTCCCCTCACCCTGTGGACGACGCCGCAGTATTGTCTCAAGAGGCACCAGGTCAAGGGGGGACAGTCCCGGAGGCGCCTCAAGGCGGCCTTCCGGACTCCGGGAGCAGAGGGGACAAGGCCGCTGAGGGCTCCGAGTTCGGCCCTCAGCCGAACACCGCGCCGGAACCTCCAGTGGTTCTGGACTCGGGCAGGCGGCCTCCTTCCAAGAGGGGCAAAACGCCTGTACCGGTGACCTCTGTCCATCCAGAGGCGCCGGACAATCTGCTGGAAGCGCTTCGCAGCGCTTCCATCGACGAGGAGCACCTCACTATTATGAGTGCGGTGATCCAGAAGGTTCAGTCCACCAAGAGCGGATTGACTGAAGCATGTGCCAGCCTTCTAACAGGCTTTGAGGTACGTGTTTAAAATATAGGAAAAATATTACCGCATAGACAGTAGCCCCTGATGCTCTGTTCGGTGTTCACAAAGAAAAGCCGAACAGAGGATCAAACAATATCGCAGGAGTCTAATATAAGTATGTCAATATGCATATGCAGGCTTTGCTGCTGGCGTCCGTCGCACTGACTGCGGAGGTCGCCGTACTGAAGCAGACCTTAAAGGGTCCCAGGACGAGATCGGCCTTGCCAAGAGGCAACTTGAGGAGAACAAAGGTAAGTAGTACCTAGTCTATGGATATGTATAAAAAGAATGCGATTGCAAAATGACAGGATCATCATGAATTTGCCAGGGGCCACGACCGAAGTGGCGACCCTAAAGCAAGCTCTGTCCGAGGCCGAAGATAAAGCGGCCAAGGAGCGCACCGAGCGAGAAAAGCAAGAGGCTCGGGTGGGCGAGGTGCAGCAAGAGCTCCAGGCTCTCGTGACGAAGCACGAGGTGTTGGAGCTTGACTCGAAGACGCGGGAGTCTGAGCTTGCCACGGCCCTCGAGAGCGCAAAGAGTGCCAAGGCCGAAGCCCAAAAGGCCCTCCAGGAGATCGACGCAATGAAGAAGATAGCGGCGGGTAAGGCATTATATATGCAAAGCAAGCATGTAAAAGTAAATTACCGATTACTTACCCGAATTCGAAGCTCTCCAGGAGCATTCGCAGATTTGCCCCGCAGCATGTCGGATGCCGCGAAGTTTTACTGGGCCGAGGATGGAAGCTCAGCGGAGAAGTTGTTCTTGGCCCAGTATACTGGAACCGAACACCCAGTGTCTGTGAGCGACCAGCTAAAGCAGCTGGTCGAACAACACAAGGCGGCCGAACAGGCCATGAAGGGCTTTATAGTCCAGCTGTGGCCTGGCGACGCCCTTCCGAATAGCTACTTCGGCCTGGTGAGGCAGCTTGTGGATGCCTGCCCGCGGCTGGAGGTCGTCAAGCGATCCGTCTGCATTGATGGTGCACGTCGGGCTTTCGCTCATGTGAAGTTGCAATGGGTCAAGCTAGACGCCGTAAAGCTGATCAAGGAAGGGCCGCCGGAGGGCAAGGAGCATCGCCACCTTGAGATGTACTACGAGTGTGTTCTGCAGGGTGCCCGTCTCATAGCGGACGAGTGCACGAAAGATGTAATATTTGAGTGAAACTTGCTCGTGTGATCCTGTATTTATGAAAACTTGTTCATATGCGCTATGCAACGCTTATTTGAATTTAAAATATTACCTTCTGTTTGGCTATTTATCCAATCTGAGAGATGGCTAGTCCTCGGCTTCTGCCCCCGTGCCACGAGTGCTGGGGTGTTCGGGATAAACCTGAGCACTCTTGTTCCCATTTTTGGGTCCTTCGAGGGAGGCGCTCAGCACAATGAACAAGGCAATCGGACTAATAATGCTTTATCACTCTCACTTAGCCATAGAATTCTATAATTTTAAATTTCGGCGAAGCCCCTGGTATTCGGGGCGCGATACACGCCTTTAAACCGGACAGGGCCGGCCCCTTGCTCTAAGCGGCATAAGTCTTTAGGGACTCGAAACCTCGCCGAACAACGACCAGTCTCTCGCCTTATCATGATAGTCAGTTTTAGCTTTCTCTACTGAGGTGCTCAGCCCAGCAGAACCGGGGCACAATCGCAGTAGTTCTCCTAGCGCTACCTTAGCCGATAGAGCGGAACGTAAGGTACCAAAACATAGGAGCCAGGCAAACCCAACATTTGACCAAAGACATGATTCGGAGCTGATGCATATAATGCTATAAGTTCGAGGTGTCGCACTTGTGAAAGTGTTCGGACTTCTAACGCCATATTGTGGGTATTTAAGCCCCTGGTGTGTTGGCCGTACCAAAGTGTACGGTTGCAAGGCGTCATTAATGAACGCATATATATATAACAAGAATGCAATAATAGTCGTAATGTTATGCATTGTTTATTCAAAAAGGTGCGTTAAAGCAGAATGATACAGATAGTGCGATAAGCAAAAAGTAGGACTATGTCCCTTCCAAGGGCAAGCTGAGGAATAGTATTAAATCAAATATTTCGCTCATTATTGTAATCCACCTGGGAATTTCGTGGTGTGACGTAGCTTTCTGCCTCCTTGGTTGCTGCATCATGTGTTCGGCAATAGTGCTGCCGGACAGGGTTTCCAGAGATTAAGGTCCTGAAAAAAGAGAAAAATAACAAAGCGGGAAGCCCCTAGTGCGGTTTAAGCCATGTCTTGGGGCGTGCCGTAGTTGTGCCCCCCTCCCCACCTGTGCCCATGGTATTTTTAATGCGTAATTATGTATGTGTGGCATGAGTTTCGTTGTTTGGCTAGGACTGGGGTGGGGGCCGCGTTGCTACGCGAGCTCAGATCGCGCCAGGCGGTCTAGTTGCCGATTGCTCCGAGCGCGCTTGAAGGTTCCCGGGTCTTGAAACGCCGAACTGGTGGGTTGCCTTGAGAGGCTGCTTTGCGCTTCTGCTGCGAGGGCCGCAGTGTGCTCCTCCGTTCGGAGAGAGCGCTTTGTGTTTCCATTGACTGTAATAACCCCAGAGGTCCTGGCATCTTGAGCTTGAGGTATGCATAATGCGGTACCGCATTGAATCTCGCAAATGCGGTTCGCCCGAGCAGTGCATGATAACCACTACGGAACGGGACTATATCGAAGATTAACTCTTCGCTTCGGAAGTTATACGGGGATCCGAAGACCATTTCCAGTGTAATTGAGCCTGTGCAATGGGCCTCTATGCCTGGAATAACGCCTTTAAAGGTCGTTTTTGTCGGTTTGATTCTTGAGGGTTCTATGCCCATTTTGTGCACTGTGTCTTGATAAAGCAGGTTCAGGCTGCTGCCGCCATCCATAAGGACTCGAGTGAGGTGAAATCCATCAATGATTGGGTCTAGAACCAGTGCGGCAAATCCACCATGACGGATACTAGTGGGGTGGTCCCTGCGATCGAAAGTGATCGGACAGGAGGACCATGGGTTGAACTTTGGGGCGACTGGCTCCAATGCATATACGTCCCTGAGCACATGCTTCCGCTCCCTCTTGGGGATATGGGTTGCGTATATCATGTTCACCGTCCGCACTTGTGGGGGAAACCTCTTCTGTCCTCCGGTGTGTGGCTGCCGGGGCTCCTCCTCGTCATCGCTATGTGGCCCCTTATCCTTATTTTCGGCAATTAACTTACCGGCCTGCTTGAACACCCAACAATGCCTGTTGGTGTGATTGGTTGGCTTGTCTAGGGTGTCGTGTATTTGACATGAGCGATCGAGTATACGGTCCAAACTGGATGGGCCCGGCGTACTTTGTTTGAATGGCTTTTTCCGCTGACCGGGTTTAGAGCCTTTGAATCCGGCATTGACTGCCGTATCCTCAGTATTATTGTTGTTAATGCGGCGCTTATGTTTGTTGCGACGTGACCTGCTATTGTCGTCCTTGGTATCCAAAGTACCATGGTTCTTTGACATATTGTTACTGCGGGCTAGCCAGCTGTCTTCTCCCGCACAAAAGCGGGTCATGAGTGTCGTGAGGGCTGCCATAGATTTCGGTTTTTCCTGACCAAGGTGCCGGGCTAGCCACTCGTCACGGATGTTGTGTTTGAAAGCTGGTAGGGCCTCTGCATCCGGATAGTCGACGATTTGATTTTTTTTTTGTTAGGAACCAAGTCCAGAATTGCCTGGCCAATTCTTATGGCTGCTGAATTATGTGGCTCAAGTCATCGGCGTCTGGTGGTCGCACATAAGTGCCCTGAAAGTTGTCGAGGAATGCGGCTTCCAGATCTTCCCAACAGCCAATGGACTCTACTGGCAAGCTGTTAAGCCAATGTCGCGCTGGTCCTTTGAGCTTTAGTGGGAGGTATTTGATGGCGTGTAAGTCATCACCGCGGGCCATGTGGATGTGGAGGAGGAAATCCTCGACCCATACCGCGGGATCTGTTGTGCCGTCGTATGATTCAATATTTACAGGTTTGAAACCTTCTGGAATTTAATGATCCATTACTTTGTCTGTGAAGCATAAGGGGTGTGCGGCGCCTCTGTATTGGGCTATATCGCGACGTAGCTCGAATGGGTCTTGCCCTCTGTGTTTGGCCTGGGCGGATTTACTTTTACTGTATCCGGCGTGACGTTTATCGTCTCGCATAGTGGCGCGCCCTCGTGATCCGTAGATTGATCTTGCGTGTTTTGTTTTGTCCTCCAATACGTCTCACAGGTCTGGCATGTTTCCCCATGCTTTTTGTTTGAATGGTGTCGGGGTGCAGGCTGAGCTTTTGGCTGGAATGCCTCTATCACGGCCATGAGGTGGCCGATCAGCCGCGTCATACGCTTCTTCCTCCAGTCGAGGTAGCAACCTGCATTTTGGGTAACTCTTGGAGGGGCGCTCGAGTTTATATTCCTCGGCCGCGAGGACTTCAGTCCATCTGTCAGCTAGCAAATCTTGATCAGCTTGAAGCTCCTGCTGCTTTTTCTTAAGGCTATTTGTCGTGGTCATAAGCCGGCGCTTGAAGCGCTCTTATTCGACGGGATCCTCTGGCACGGCGAATTCGTCATCGCCGAGGCTTGCCTCGTCTTCGGAGGGGGCATGTAATTATCATCCTCCGCCCCTCCATCTACCGCTCTCTCAGGAGGGCTGGCTCCTCCATCCTCCTGCTCTAAATCTTGCTGGAGGGGGTTGTTGTTGTCTTCGGCACTATCCGGAGTGTTATTACCTCCTGTGCCGGTATCACCACTTTTGCTTTGGCGGGACTTAGAGCGGCGCCGCTGACGTCGGCGCTTGGGTTGCTTCTTGGATGGGTCATCCTCTGTTGTCTCGTTGCCATTGCCTTCTTTGGGTGTATCCACCATGTATATATCGTATGATGAGGTGGCTGTCCAGTGCCCTGTGGGCAGTGGTTCCTCTTCGTCTCCGGCATCGTCATCCATACCGTCGATATCTTCGGAGTCAAAGTCGAGCATGTCGGTTAAGTCATCGATAGTGGCTACTAAGTGGGTGGTGGGTGGGTCGTGAATTTCTTCGTCGTCCGCATCCCAATCCTGCTGGACATAGTTCGGCCAGGATCCTCCTGACAAGGAGAGAGAGACCTTAATGAGTTCAGTATATCGCCGAAGGGCGAGTGCTGAAAGATATCCGCGGAGGTAAACTCCATGATCAGCCCCCAATCAGATTCGATAGGAACGGGCGCAGGCGGTTCGGAGTCCGTGGCCGGAGAAGGATCCGACAGCTTAACAACACGGTTCTCGTGCAAGGTAAGGTCGATGTTTAGCTCGATCGCCGCTAAGGGTAAGGCCTCCGTGGCGGGGTCCATCCACCCATCCGCGGAAGGCGCAACTGGCTCCGAATTGAGGGTCGGAGCGGCTGCCGGTGCGATCTCCTTAACATTGTCCGATGGTAGAGCTAAATCGTACTCATCGTGACCGCGTGACGCACAAGGCAGAGGCTCGAATCCGTCGAAGATCAAGTCTCCGCGGATATCGGCCGTGTAGTTTAAGCTTCCAAACCTGACCCGATGGCCAGGGGCGTAACTTTCAATCTGCTCCAGATGGCCAAGCGAATCGGCCCGCAGTGCAAAGCCGCCGAACACGAAGATCTGCCTGGGGAGAAAAGTCTCACCCTGGACTGCATCGCTATTGATGATAGTAGGAGCCATCAAGCCTAACGGCGACGACACAGAGGAACTCTCAATGAAAGCACCAATGTCAGTGTCAAAACCGGCGGATCTCGGGTAGGGGGTCCCGAACTATGTGTCTAAGGCGGATGGTAACAGGAGGCAGGGGACATGATGTTTTACCTAGGTTCGGGCCCTCTTGATGGAGGTAAAACCCTACGTCCTTCTTGATTAATATTGATGATATGGGTAGTACAAGAGTAGATCTACCACGAGGTCAAAGAGGCTAAACCCTAGAAGCTAGCCTATGGTATGATTGTATGTTGTCCTACGGACTAAAACCCTTCGTTTTATATAGACACCGGAGAGGTTAGGGTTACACAAGGTCGGTTATAAAGGAGGAGATATACATATCCGTATTGCCTAAGCTTGCCTTCCACGCCAAGTAGAGTCCCATCCGGACACGAGGCAAAGTCTTCAATCTTGTATCTTCATAGTCCAACAGTCCGGCCAATGGATATAGTCTGGCTGTCCGGAGACCCCCTAATCCAGGACTCCCTCAGGAGGAGTCTTGAGTAGTTGGGCTAGGGGCCTAATTTTCTACCTGTCGTTTTTGCTACTCCCTTCATTCACAAATACCCCCCCCCCCCCGTAAAGTAGTGATCTAAGTGCTCTTATATTTGTTTACAGAGTGAGTACTATATAATTTGGACGCGTCTATTGAGCAGTCGTGCGCTCGCTAGCGCTCCTCGGCAGCCGGCTGTATTAGGAAATTTTTTGTCCCATCTCCTGATTAGGAAAGTCCGCTTGATTCCAGAGACCAAAATCGAAAAGCATCATCCACTTGCCTTCGCGCTGGCCCAAGTTCTTTTCCATGTGCTCTGCCATGCCAGTAATAAAGCAAAAAGGCAATTAATTGCATTCCAAAAAATTCAAAAAGCTATAACTTTCGAATTACATGTCCGAGTTAAAATCCGTTTTCACCATCGGAACCCTCGCGACGAGATCTTTAAAACTAGATCCCATTTATATATGTTTCGATGAACTTTTTTCATTGCCAACTGGTTGTACTAGATGGTGCAACTTTTATGCTATGAGATGCAACTATTTTTTAGACCACCGTTTGTGCTACCACAACCAATTATAATACAGTGTGGTGCAATTTTAGTGCTACATGAACCAACTTCACGTAATGAGCAGTTGGCCGAGCGGAAGTAGAGGGAGGAGAGAGGCGTACCAGGCAGCATCAATCAAGGTAAGTTCCCTTCTGGCTCCAAATCCTCCCTTCTTCACTTCCCCTTCCCCTTTGCCTCTGGATCTACCACCGATCTTCTCTTAATTAAAGGGAGTAGCAACAATAATCTAATGTCTCTGTAATTAAACACCACTTTGTGCAAGTAGACCCAGTAGCAAAACCAACTTCTGCTAGGATGTGTGCAAATAGACACAAGGGAGTAGTTTTGCAAAACAAATGTGCAACAAACAGCCCAGACTAGAAACATGGAGTGGATGTAGTGTCTGTGCAAATAGAAGCCCATATTTGTGCAACTAAATCGTGGATCCAAGCCAACTTTTCCTACAATGTGTGCAACCAACAGCCAAAACTATAAAGGAGTAAATATATGTGCACACTAAGCATTAATCCAAGGACAACTTTCCTGCAAAATATGTGCAACAAACAGCCCAGATTAGAAAGATAGATTGAGTGTACTGTTTGTGCAAAAAGAAGCACATATTTATGCAACTAAGCCATTAGTCCATAACCAACTTTCCTGCAATATGTGTGCAAAAAAACATCCCAGACTAGAAAGATGGACTGGGTGTACTGTTTCTGAACATATCTGTGCAACTAAGCACGGGTCCAAGCCAACCTTTTTATGCAAATGTACAACAAAACAGCCCAGACTAGAGACCATCTATTCTAATCTTTTGGCTGTTGGTTGCACACATTGCAGGAAAAGATGGTTTTGGATCCATGTTTAGTTGGCACAAATATGGGCTTCTATTTGCACAGACACTACATTCAGTCCATCTTTTCCTGCAAAAAATGTGTACAACCAACACACATACTAGATGAAACTAAAAAAGACTGGGTTTGTTGTCTGCAAATATACACATATAATTGTGCAACTAAACTTGTATCCAAAGCCCAACTTTTTCTGTAAATGTGTGCAGCAAAGAAACCAGACTAGAAAAAGCACAGGAACAGTATTAAAAATGAGCGTACAAATAGGCTTGTCTCACACAAATTGCAAATAGGGGGAATATGTTCTATAGGATGTTACTAAAAGCAATGTTGGGGATATCGCTTATCGGGAACTTATCGGTTGACCCATGATAAGGGGTAAATCGGCCAGTTTATCGGCATATCGGCCGATTTATCGCCATATCGGCTGATTTATCTTATCGGTCTGACGGCGGTAAGCGATAAATCGGTCGATTTATCTGAAGGAAATATGCCCTAGAGGCAATAATAAAGTTATTATTTATTTCCTTATATCATGATAAATGTTTATTACTCATGCTAGAATTGTATTAACCGGAAACATAATACATGTGTGAATACATAGACAAACATAGTGTCACTAGTATGCCTCTACTTGACTAGCTCGTTGATCAAAGATGGTTATGTTTCCTAACCATAGACATGAGTTGTCATTTGATTAACGGGATCACATCATTAGGAGAATGATGTGATTGACTTGACCCATTTTGTTAGCTTAGCACTTGATCGTTTAGTTTGTTGTTATTGCTTTCTTCATGACTTATACATGTTCCTATGACTATGAGATTATGCAACTCCCGTTTACCGGAGGAACACTTTGTGTGCTACCAAACATCACAACGTAACTGCGTGATTATAAAGGTGCTCTACAGGTGTCTTCGAAGGTACTTGTTGGGTTGGCGTATTTCGAGATTAGGATTTGTCACTCCGATTGTCGGAGAGGTATCTCTGGGCCCTCTCGGTAATGCACATCACATAAGCCTTGCAAGCATTGCAACTAATAAGTTAGTTGCGGGATGATGTATTACGGAACGAGTAAAGAGACTTGCCGGTAACGAGATTGAACTAGGTATTGAGATACCGATGATCAAATCTCGGGCAAGTAACATACCGATGACAAAGGGAACAACATATGTTGTTATGCGGTCTGACCGATAAAAGATCTTCGTAGAATATGTAGGAACCAGTATGAGCATCCAGGTTCTGCTATTGGTTATTGACCGAAGACGTGTCTCGGTCATGTCTACATTGTTCTCGAACCCGTAGGGTCCGCACGCTTAACGTTACGATGATAGTTTCATTATGAGTTTATATATTTTGATGTACCGAAGGTTGTTCGGAGTTCCGGATGTGAACACGGACATAACGAGGAGTCTCGAAATAGTCGAGACATAAAGATTGATATATTGGACGACTATATTCAGACACAGGAATGGTTCCGGGAGTTATCGGATATAAGACGGAGTACCGGGGGTTACCGGAACCCCCCCCCCCCAGGTTAATGGGCCTCATGGGCCCAAAGTGGAGCAGAGGAGGGGTGGCCAGGGCAGGCTGCGTGCCCCCTCCCCCTCTAGTCCAAATTGGACAAGGAGGGAGGGGCGCGCCCCCCCTTTCCTTTCTCTCCTCTCTCCCTTCCTTCCCCCTCTCCTAGTTGGACAAGGAAAGGAGGGAGTCCTACTCCCGGTAGGAGTAGGACTCCTCCCTGGCGCGCCTCCTCCTGGCCGGCCGCCCCTCCCCCTTGCTCCTTTATATACGGGGGCAGGGGGCACCTTTAGACACAACAATTGATCCTTGAGATCTATTAGCCGTGTGCGGTGCCCTCCTCCATCATAATCCTCGATAATATTGTAGCGGTGCTTAGGCGAAGCCCTGCGATGGTAGAACATCAAGATCGTCACCACGCCGTCGTGCTGACAGAACTCTTGCCCGACATTCTGCTGGATCGGAGTCCGGGGATCGTCATTGAGCTGAACGTGTGCTAGAACTCGGAGGTGTCGTAGTTTCGGTGCTTGATCAGTCGGGCCGTGAAGATGTAAGACTACATCAACTGCGTTTTGCTAATGCTTCCGCTTCCGGTCTACGAGGGTACGTAGACAACACTCTCCCCTCTCGTTGCTATGCATCACCATGATCTTGCGTGTGCGTAGGAAACTTTTTGAAATTACTACGTTCCCCAACAGTGGCATCCGAGCCTAGGTTTTATGCGTTGATGTTGTGCACGAGTAGACACAAGTGAGTTGTGGGTGATATAAGTCATACTGCTTACCAGCATGTCATACTTTGGTTCGGCGGTATTGTTGGATGAAGCGGCCCAGACCGACATTACGCGTATGCTTACGCGAGACTGGTTCTACCGACATGCTTTGCACACAGGTGGATGGCGGGTGTCATTTTCTCCAACTTTAGTTGAACCAAGTGTGGCTACGCCCGGTCCTTGCGAAGGTTAAAACAGCACCAACTTGACAAACTATCGGTGTGGTTTTGATGCGTAGGTAAGAACGGTTCTTGCTAAGCCCGTAGCAGCCACGTCAAACTTGCAACAACAAAGTAGAGGACGTCTAACTTATTTTTGTAGGGCATGTTGTGATGTGATATGGTCAAGACATGATGCTTAATTTTATTGTATGAGATGATCATGTTTTGTAACCGAGTTATCGGCAACTGGCAGGAGCCATATGGTTGTCGCTTTATTGTAAGCAATGCAATTGCGTTGTAATGCTTTACTTTATCACTAAGCGGTAGCGATAGTCGTGGAAGCATAAGATTGGCGAGATGACAACGATGCTACAATGGTGATCAAGGTGTCGCGTCGGTGACGATGGTTATCATGACGATGCTTCGAAGATGGAGATCACAAGCACAAGATGATGATGGCCATATCATATCACTTATATTGATTGCATGTGATGTTTATCTTTTATACATCTTATCTTGCTTTGATTGACGGTAGCATTATAAGATGATCCCTCACTAAATTATCATAGTATAAGTGTTCTCCCTGAGTATGCACCGTTGTGAAAGTTCTTCGTGCTGAGACACCACGTGATGATCGGGTGTGATAGGCTCTACGTTCAAATACAACGGGTGCAAAATAGTTGCACGCGCGGAATACTCAGGTTTAACTTGACGAGCCTAGCATATAACAGATATGGCCTCGGAACACGGAGACCGAAAGGTCGAGCGTGAATCATATAGTAGATATGATCAACATATTGATGTTCACCATTGATACTACTCCATCTCACGTGATGATCGGACATGGTTTAGTTGATTTGGATCACGTGATCACTTAGAGGATTAGAGGGATATCTTTCTAAGTGGGAGTTCTTAAGTAATATGATTAATTGAACTTAAATTTATCATGAACTTAGTACCTGATAGTATCTTGCTTGTCTATGTTTGATTGTAGATAGATGGCTCGTGTTGTTGTTCCATTGAATTTTAATGCGTTCCTTGAGAAAACAAAGTTGAAAGATGATGGTAGCAATTACACGGTCTGGGTCCGTAACTTGAGGATTATCCTCATTGCTGCACAGAAGAATTATGTCCTAGAAGCACCGCTAAGTGCCAAGCCTGCTACAGGAGCAACACCAGATGTTATGAATGTCTGGCAGAGCAAAGCTGATGACTACTCGATAGTTCAGTGTGCCATGCTTTACGGCTTAGAACCGGGTCTTCAACGATGTTTTGAACATCATGGAGCATATGAGATGTTCCAGGAGTTGAAGTTAATATTTCAAGCAAATGCCCGGATTGAGAGATATGAAGTCTCCAATAAGTTCTATAGCTGCAAGATGGAGGAGAATAGTTCTGTCAGTGAACATATACTCAAAATGTCTGGGTATCATAATCACTTGACTCAACTGGGGGTTAATCTTCCTATTGATAGTGTCATTGACAGAGTTCTTCAATCACTGCCACCAAGCTACAAAAGCTTCGTGATGAACTATAATATGCAAGGGATGAATAAGACTATTCCTGAGCTCTTCGCAATGCTAAAAGCCGCGGAGGTAGAAATCAAGAAGGAGCATCAAGTGTTGATGATTAATAAGACCACCAGTTTCAAGAAAAAGGGCAAAGGGAAGAAGAAAGGGAACTTCAAGAAGAACAGCAAACAAGTTGCTGCTCAGGAGAAGAAACCCAAGTCTGGACCTAAGCCTGAGACTGAGTGCTTCTACTGCAAGCAGACTGGTCACTGGAAGCGGAACTGCCCCAAGTATTTGGCGGATAAGAAGGATGGCAAAGTGAACAAAGGTACATATGATATACATGTTATTGATGTGTACCTTACTAATGCTCGCAGTAGCACCTGGGTATTTGATACTGGTTCTGTTGCTAACATTTGCAACTCAAAACAGGAGCTATGGATTAAACGAAGATTGGCTAAGGATGAGGTGACGATGCGCATGGGAAATGGTTCCAAAGTCGATGTGATCGCGGTCGGCACGCTACCTCTACATCTACCTTCGGGATTAGTATTAGACCTAAATAATTGTTATTTGGTGCCAGCGTTGAGCATGAACATTATATCTGGATCTTGTTTGATGCGAGACGGTTATTCATTTAAATCAGAGAATAATGGTTGTTCTATTTATATGAGTAATATCTTTTATGGTCATGCACCCTTGAAGAGTGGTCTATTTTTGATGAATCTCGATAGTAGTGATACACGTATTCATAATGTTGAAATCAAAAGATGCAGAGTTGATAATGGTAGTGCAACTTATTTGTGGCACTGCCGTTTAGGTCATATCGGTGTAAAGCCCATGAAGAAACTCCATACTGATGGACTTTTGGAACCACTTGATTATGAATCACTTGGTACTTGCGAACCGTGCCTCATGGGTAAGATGACTAAAACACTGTTCTCCTGTACTATGGAGAGAGCAACAGATTTGTTAGAAATCATACATACAGATATATGTGGTCCAATGAATGTTGAGGCTCGTGGCGGATATCGTTATTTTCTCACCTTCACAGATGATTTAAGCAGATATGGGTATATCTACTTAATGAAACATAAGTCTGAAACATTTGAAAAGTTCAAAGAATTTTACAGTGAAGTTGAAAATCATCGTAACAAGAAAATAAAGTTTCTACGATATGATCGTGGAGGAGAATATTTTAGTTACGAGTTTGGTCTACATTTGAAACAATGCGGAATAGTTTCGCAACTCACGCCACCCGAAACACCACAGCGTAATGGTGTGTCCGAACGTCGTAATCGTACTTTATTAGATATGGTGCGATCTATGATGTCTCTTACAGATTTACTATTATCGTTTTGGGGTTATGCTTTAGAGACGGCTGCATTCACGTTAAATAGGACACCATTGAAATTCGTTGAGACGACGCCTTATGAACTGTGGTTTGGCAAGAAACCAAAGTTGTCATTTCTAAAAGTTTGGGGCTGTGATGCTTATGTGAAAAAGCTTCAACCTGATAAGCTCGAACCCAAATCGGAGAAATGTGTCTTCATAGGATACCCAAAGGAGACTGTTGGGTACACCTTCTATCACAGATCCGAAGGCAAGACTTTTGTTGCTAAATTCGGAGTTTTTCTAGAGAAGGAGTTTCTCTCGAAAGAAGTGAGTGGGAGAAAAGTAGAACTTGATGAGGTAACTGTACCTACTCCCTTATTGGAAAGTAGTACATCACAGAAACCGGTTTCTGTGACACCTACACAAATTAGTGAGGAAGCTAATGATATTGATCATGAAACTTCAGATCAAGTTACTACCGAACCTCGTAGATCAACCAGAGTAAGATCCGCACCAGAGTGGTACGGTAATCCTGTTCTAGAAGTCATGCTACTAGATCATGATGAACCTATGAACTATGAAGAAGCGATGGTGAGCCCAGATTCCGCAAAATGGCTAGAAGCCATCAAATCTGAGATGGGATCCATGTATGAGAACAAAGTGTGGACTTTGGTTGACTTGCCCGATGATCGACAAGCAATTGAGAATAAATGGATCTTCAAGAAGAAGACTGACGCTGATGGTAATGTTACTGTCTATAAAGCTCGACTTGTTGCAAAAGGTTTTCGACAAGTTCAAGGGATTGACTACGATGAGACCTTCTCACCCGTAGCGATGCTTAAGTCTGTCTGAATCATGTTAGCAATTACCGCATTTTATGATTATGAAATTTGGCAAATGGATGTCAAAACTACATTCATGAATGGATTTCTAGAAGAAGAGTTGTATATGATGCAACCAGAAGGTTTTGTCGATCCAAAGGGAGCTAACAAAGTGTGCAAGCTCCAGTGATCCATTTATGGACTGGTGCAAGCCTCTCGGAGTTGGAATAAACGCTTTGATAGTGTGATCAAAGCATTTGGTTTTGTACAGACTTTTGGAGAAGCCTGTATTTACAAGAAAGTGAGTGGGAGCTCTGTAGCATTTCTAATATTATACGTGGATGACATATTATTGATTGGAAATGATATAGAATTTCTGGATAGCATAAAGGGATACTTGAATAAGAGTTTTTCAATGGAAGACCTCGGTGAAGCTGCTTACATATTGGGCATTAAGATCTATAGAGATAGATCAAGACGCTTAATTGGACTTTCACAAAGCACATACCTTGACAAGGTTTTGAAGAAGTTCAAAATGGATCAAGCAAAGAAAGGGTTCTTGCCTGTGTTACAAGGTGTGAAGTTGAGTAAGACTCAATGTCCGACCACCGCAGAAGATAGAGAGAAAATGAAAGATGTTCCCTATGCTTCAGCCATAGGCTCTATCATGTATGCAATGCTGTGTACCAGACCTAATGTGTGCCTTGCTATAAGTCTAGCAGGGAGGTACCAAAGTAATCCAGGAGTGGATCACTGGACAGCGGTCAAGAACATCCTAAAATACCTGAAAAGGACTAAGGATATGTTTCTCGTTTATGGAGGTGACAAAGAGCTCATCGTAAATGGTTACGTTGATGCAAGCTTTGACACTGATCCGGACGATTCTAAATCGCAAATCGAATACATATTTTTACTGAATGGTGGAGCTGTCAGTTGGTGCAGTTCTAAACAAAGCGTCGTGGCGGGATCTACATGTGAAGCAGAGTACATAGCTGCTTCGAAAGCAGCAAATGAAGGAGTCTGGATGAAGGAGTTCAGATCCGATCTAGGTGTCATACCTAGTGCATCGGGTCCAATGAAAATCTTTTGTGACAATACTGGTGCAATTGCCTTGGCAAAGGAATCCAGATTTCACAAGAGAACCAAGCACATCAAGAGACGCTTCAATTCCATTCGGGATTTAATCCAAGTGGGAGACATAGAAATTTGCAAGATACATACGGATCTGAATGTTGCAGACCCGCTGACTAAGCCTCTTCCACGAGCAAAACATGATCAACACCAAGGCTCCATGGGTGTTAGAATCATTACTGTGTAATCTAGATTATTGACTCTAGTGCAAGTGAGAGACTGAAGGAAATATGCCCTAGAGGCAATAATAAAGTTATTATTTATTTCCTTATATCATGATAAATGTTTATTACTCATGCTAGAATTGTATTAACCGGAAACATAATACATGTGTGAATACATAGACAAACATAGTGTCACTAGTATGCCTCTACTTGACTAGCTCGTTGATCAAAGATGGTTATGTTTCCTAACCATAGACATGAGTTGTCATTTGATTAACGGGATCACATCATTAGGAGAATGATGTGATTGACTTGACCCATTTCGTTAGCTTAGCACTTGATCGTTTAGTTTGTTGCTATGGCTTTCTTCATGACTTATACATGTTCCTATGACTATGAGATTATGCAACTCCCATTTACCGAAGGAACACTTTGTGTGCTACCAAACGTCACAACGTAACTGGGTGATTATAAAGGTGCTCTACGGGTGTCTCCGAAGGTACTTGTTGGTTTGGCGTATTTCGAGATTAGGATTTGTCACTCCGATTGTCGAAGAGGTATCTCTGGGCCCTCTCGGTAATGCACATCACATAAGCCTTGCAAGCATTGCAACTAATAAGTTAGTTGCGGGATGATGTATTATGGAACGAGTAAAGAGACTTGCCGGTAACGAGATTGAACTAGGTATTGAGATACCGACGATCAAATCTCGGGCAAGTAACATACCAATGACAAAGGGAACAACGTATGTTGTTATGCGGTCGGACCAATAAAAGATCTTTGTAGAATATGTAGGAACCAATATGAGCATCCAGGTTCCGCTATTGGTTATTGACCGGAGACGTGTCTCGGTCATGTCTACATTGTTCTCGAACCCGTAGGGTCCGCACGCTTAACGTTACGATGATAGTTTCATTATGAGTTTATATATTTTGATGTACCGAAGGTTGTTCGGAGTTCCGGATGTGATCACGGACATAACGAGGAGTCTCTAAATAGTCGAGACATAAAGATTGATATATTGGACGACTATATTCGGACACAGGAATGGTTCCGGTAGTTATCGGATATAAAACGGAGTACCGGGGGTTACCGGAACCCCCCCCCCCGGGGGTTAATGGGCCTCATGGGCCCAAAGTGGAGCAGAGGAGGGGCGGCCAGGGAAGGTTGCGCGCCCCCTCCCCCTCTAGTCCGAATTGGACAAGGAGGGAGGGGCGGCGCCCCCCCTTCCTTTCTCTCCTCTCTCCCTTCCTTCCCCCTCTCCTAGTTGGACAAGGAAAGGAGGGAGTCCTACTCCCGGTAGGAGTAGGACTCCTCCCTGGCGCGCCTCCTCCTGGACGGCCGCCCCTCCCCTTTGCTCCTTTATATACGGGGGCAGGGGGCACCTCTAGACACAACAATTAATCCTTGAGATCTATTAGCCGTGTACGGTGCCCTCCTCCACCATAATCCTCGATAATATTGTAGCGGTGCTTAGGCGAAGCCCTGCGACGGTAGAACATCAAGATCGTCACCACGCCATCGTACTGACAGAACTCTTCCCCGACATTCTGCTGGATCGAAGTCCGGGGATCGTCGTCAAGCTGAACGTGTGCTAGAACTCGGAGGTGTCGTAGTTTCGGTGCTTGATCGGTCGGGCCGTGAAGACGTACGACTACATCAACCGTGTTGTGCTAACGCTTCCGCTTCCGGTCTACGAGGGTACGTAGACAACACTCTCCCCTCTCGTTGCTATGCATCACCATGGTCTTGCGTGTGCGTAAGAAATTTTTTGAAATTACTACGTTCCCCAACATTATCGGCATATCGGAAGATATCTTGAACAGTGACTAAAAGTAAATAGGAAAGAAGATGAAATTATTTTTCTTGTCATGAGAAAAAGGTGCCAAAGGTGATCACATTCCGACTTGATCACATGCGGTTTTGCAAAACAAAAGGAGCTAAAGGTGATTAGTTAACACTGCACACAAAATATATGTTCTTCCGAAAAACTAGATAAAAAAGGTTGACGATGCCAACTTGATATTATGTTAGTTGTGCAACTACAAAATGCAGAGGATGCCAACTAAAATAGTTACTCTTGTGCAACTAGAAAGGTTGAGGATGTTAACTAGTTAGATGCTATTGTGTAACTAGAAAATGCTCAGGATGCCAACTAGTTAAATACTCCTGTGCAACTAGAAAGGCTGAGCGTGCCAAGTCATTAGATACTCTTGGGTAACCCTCAAAAATTTGAAGATGGGACTAAAAAATAGTTACTCTTGTGCAACTAGAAAGGTTGAGGATGTCAATTACTTGGATAATGTTTGTGCAAGTAGAAATGCTGAGGATGCCAACTAATTGAATACTCTTGTGCAACTATAAATATTGAGGATGCCAATTAATTAGATACTCGAAAAGAAATATTCAGCACTTGCATGAACAATCAAAAATAGCACATTCAGGTTTCAGGCTTCTAGAAGAAATGTTGAGGGTGTCAACACAGCTACAAAAAGACTAAGGATGTCAACTAGTTGGATGGTATTGTGCAACTAGAAATGCTGAGGATGCCAACTAATTAGGTACTCTTGTGCAACTAGAAAAGTATGAGGATGTCAGCTCATTTAGATACTCTCTGGGACACGTCATCATCCTCTCCATCCCCGCCATTATCAGTGCCACATGGTTGCTGCTTAGCACCCCGTTTTGAGTCCCGCCGAGAGGTCCTATTTGGAGAACCCTACAATGAACAAAAAAGATTGAACTACTGAGAGGGTGATAGAGAAGAGCATAATAAATGGTCATAGGATAAAAGAAAATGGAAATATGAACCTTTGTTTCACTGCCAGGCACCTCTCCTTCACCAACCAATCTGTCTCTGCGAAACAGAAAAAGAACAAACATATTTGTCAAATTAACAAAATTGCCACCCAGAAACAGTTATACTACTTGGTTGGCAAGTCAATCAAAACAACTTGAATAAGAGGACCTGCCTAGTTGCAAAAAAAAGGCTACGAAATGCCTTTGTATCACCGTGTGATCCACATCGTTTGCATGCTCAGTGTGCAACTAAAAAAATAGCAGCCATAGAAAGACTACCTTGGTTGAATTAAAATAAAAGTTGCACATGATTTGCTGCCTAGTTGTACAAAAAAACTGCCAGCCAAAAACAAAAAATTCCATCAAAAACAAAAAGTTAGGTTGGCTATTTTTAACATGAAGTTGGCGAGTTCAATATAACATGTTGCACAAGGGAAGCTGCCCCGGTTGCACAAGGGAAGCTGCCCCGGTTGCACAAATGGCTAAAAAACATTCACACAAAATCTGCGAAAACTTCTAAATAACTAACCCTAAGACCCCTAACGTTGCAACATCGGACAAGGATGTCACGTGTTGATACTGCCCAGTTTTTGGTGGACATGCATGGAGTGGCGGTTCATAGTACAACTCCAAATAAGACACTACAATCACAACTGAAAAGAACGTATGAATAAAAATATGTTGCTTTGGTGCAAGTCTGGTAACAAAAATGTTTCAGTGCTCGGATGTCCTGTGGCGGAGACGTTATCTAGCCAACATAGTATCACTACATTATGCAACTTCTCAATGGTCATATCCAACTGAGAACTACTATGTGTGCAACTACAACTATTGTGGATACCAACAAAAATGTGACTAGCAAAAAAAAGGATAAACTTAAGCAAAATCATCATCTAGCCAACTTAGTATGGCTGTGTTGTGCAATTTTGCAATGATCGTGTCCAACTTAGACTACAACCATGACCAACTTAGTACAAATGTGTTCTATCAAAACTACCAAAGCCCTCCCACCTTGCTCCTCCCCTAAACAAAATTCCGGTGACTCGGAACTCGCTGGAATCACTCTCACACGTTAGCACACACTGAGAAAAAGAGCAACACAGAGCACCTGCGGGGAGGTATGCTTCTCACTTTCTCATCTCCAGCTCAATACAACACTGCATCCAGCTCCAGAGCCAATCCATCGATCACATTTCGCTCACTGTGACGATGTGCATTCTCCTGGATACCAATCCTCAATATTCTATCCACACTATTGTCAATCCCGGTTTGATTGCTGTCACAATGTGCATGCTCCTTGACACCTAGCTCCACTTTGATATTCCTGCTCTGCCTGACCTGGTAATGTTGCACCAAGACCTCCTCCGGCATGCACCTGACATAGAAACGGGTTAATGAGAAGATCAAGAAGATGGCTGGTGTACAAAACCTCAAAACACTGCAATGAGGTTCAAAACAGTGTATTCTCTGTTAAGCTGAACTGATTTGGGTTTTCAGGTTACGAATTTTACCACTAGCATTAAACTGAAGAACAGCAGCATCAAAACCAATACTTTCCATATCAAGGTTCAGTGTGGATTTTTTTTACTTACGAAATGATTTCCCCCCAACAAACAACTAGGTTCAGGAAAAGCTTCTAGCATCTGTGCAGACTGGTATATACAACAACTCTTACTGATTGTCTATAATAATCCTACAATAGTTCAGACTATTTCCATGTCCTAACTGAAAATAATTTAGCGAAAGTTTCAGTAAACTGTTCTTCAGACTAGTACAGTAGTTTCGAACACTGTTTTCCAAGCACAAGGAGATTAGCACTGACTCAACTGCAAACAACACTGCTATACACACGATTTTATACACATGATTTGTGGACGACGCTAAAATTACAGCGTACGATGCATGGCAGCAGCATTGGTGCATCGTTGGATATGATTGTTGGTTGTATGTCATGCGTGCAGTTTCGGCTGCACATCAGTTTGGAACTGCAGATATGGGGAGAAGAGTAGGGAGTTTAAGGCCTCGATCTGACCAGGCGTCCCGGGCGTGACGACGATGATGTGGAAGAGCGGGCAACAAAGTGAGCACCGGGAAGCATCCATGTCTCGGCCACCCCCAAATGCCTCCCCGCGCGCGAACCCAGTAGCCTCCACATGCGCGTGCGCCCTGTAGAAGACCTCCCGGAAGACACGGAGCTCGATGAGCGGACTGTGGAATGCGGCGGCGCCGCCGGCGTCAGCCGTCCTGGCAGCAACGTCCTCGCCGAAGGTGAACCAGATGGTGTCGAGACGGAGCGAGATTCGATCCCCGCGGCTGTAGCGCACGCACCTAGGGCTCCCTCGAAGCCAAGGCATGCTGGCCGGCCGCGATGGAGAAGGAGGGATCGCCGGCGTCCTCGCCGAAGATGAACTGGATGGAGTCGATCGAGTCGGGGCGAGATCCGAGCCCCGCGGTTGTGGCCCGCGCTTCTAGGGCTCCCTCGGCATGCGGGCGGTTGTCGGGGGAGCGAGGGAGAAGGAGGGCTCGCCGGGGTCGCTGCGGCGGCGGCGGCCGCCTCACCTCGGCTTGGTGGAGAGAGTGAGCGAGCGGAGGGAAAGAAGGAACCAGAGCCGCTGTGAGCGAGCGGAAGAAAGGGTTGTCGGCTAGCGCGGCCGCTCGTTTCCACCAGATGGTGCGCGTGCACTTTTATGATTTTAGGATATAATTTGGATATTTTTAATATAGACTATATATGGATTGAAATGAATGAACAAATGCGTTAAAATGTGTCTGCATACATTTGATTCACAAAATAATTAGAACATCTTGTATATGAACAGAGTAGCATTTATTATGGTTGTATTTCATAGTACGGGTATCATGCAAAAACACAATGCAATTGCAAGCATCACACAAATGCTATCTACCTAGCTAGAACCGGAGCAAAGTCTGACTTGTGCAGGCTTCTCCTCCTGAAAAAATCTCCGAATTTGCGTAGAACGGACCTCTTCTTGTGCTTCATGGCATGCTCCAAGCCGCCGTACTGTCTTCCGCCATCCAAGTGGTCGAACTCGTAGTCGTAATCGTCCATGGCCGCCGCCGCCGCCGCGGACCTCAGCTCCGCGATGTTGCTGACGGACGCGAACATCCGGTCCTTCCGGCCCGCGGCCATCACCGCCCTGCCGGAGTCCAGGAACGCCGCCGCACCGAGCTTCCCCTCCGCGTCGGTTCTCCACTTCTCCAGTAGCAACCCCGCTGCTGCCTTCTCTCCGCCGCCGGCGCCTCCATCGGCGGCGGCGGCGGCCGCCTTTTGGGTTGCCGCCGTGAGCTGGTTGCTTAGATCCACGGCACGCCCCTGCGCGGCAGCCTCGCTGGCCTTGAGCGACTCGTTCTCCAGCCTCAGGGACTCCATGGCGCGCTCGTTCTCGGCGATGGCGTCGCGGAGCTTGGTGTTCTCGCCGCCCGCGAACTCGAGCAACTCGTTGGCCGCGTTGGCCTCCTCCACCGCTCGCTCCAGCGCGCGCCGCAGGCCGCCGTTCTCGTGGCCGGCCGCCCGGTGCAGCTCGGCGAGCCCGGCGCTCTCGCGCCGGGCGCCGTCGGCGTCCTCCTCCGCCGCGTGGGCGCGCCCGAGCAGCGCCTTCTCCCTGGCGCGCCACGCGGCCGCGGCCTCCTTCCACTCGGACATGGCGCCGTCGAGCTGCTCCGTCGTCGACCGCAGGTCCGCCTCGGCGGCGCGCAGCAGGCCCTCGAGGCGGCCGGCCTCGGCGTCGGCGCGCTCCAGCTCGGCCTGTGCGTCGGACAGCCACGCCTTCACCTGCTTGGCCTCCGAGGTGACCGCGGAGAGCGCGGCGGCGAGGTCGTCGGCCGCCGTCCGGCTCCTCTCCTCGGCGGCCAGCGCCGACCGGAGCCTGGCCCTCAGCCCGCTGATCTCCTCGTCGACGCCGCCGAACATGAGGTCCATGACGCTCCACTGCCCCTGCGCGGGGCCGGCCTCGAGCTTGGCCTCCTGGAGCGCCACCTTGGCCTGCTCCAGCTCCTTGGTCCGGTGGATCAGGCACTCCAGCATCCTCGCCTCCGTTCGCTTCGCCACCGCCACCTCTCGCTCCAGGAGCCGCGCCCGCGCCGACGACGGCGACGACGCCTCGCCCTGATCGCTGTCTTGCTTCTCCAGCTCCGTCGCCATGTCGCCGCCGCTGCTGGCACGCTGCAGTGAGCCCATATATAAGTCGTGGCTTCGGAACTGGAAGCCGGAGGAGTCGTCAGATCGATCGGAATGCTCGCCGGCCCGGTTACAAACTTGCTCCGGGAAAGCGGTCTAGAGAACGCGAGATTTACAGTGGATCAAATGAGCTTACGTCCCCGTGTCACTCGTAGACACGGAGCATGCGTAATTCGCTCGGGACGTGGAGCAGGTGGAAAAAGAAAGAGACGGCGCGCTTGATCTGGACCATCGCGTGCGATCCCACGCGAATTTACAATGCCAACCGCGCGTGATCCAACGGAGGATGTGACGGGTGCCACTACGATCTACTACGTAGGTGTCTACTGCCCGCACAGTGCTGCTAGTTCATTGCACTTTGGATCGACTTTTATACTACCATAAGTTTTTGTAAGAGTGAGCATTTTTGGACTTTTATAGCCGTCCTCAGCTCCATATTCTTGTAACTAGATACTGTCACTCGCTAGAAGAGCCAACGGCGATGCCATGTACAAGAGGAAGCCGCCAATCGCCGTGACAAAATTTCAGTTTTATAGGCGGTCCGATCCAGTAGCAAAGCAGTCAGCGGATAAATTATTTCTGAGCCGATGTCGCTCCCATGGTCACCACGACCGATGTGTTGGGCTGCCATTGGATTGACAATTTTAATTTCAAAATGAGGCGTGCTACGCGTTCACTGACTGATCTTTCTAAAAGTTAGGCCTAGTCGCAGCCGTCGGATATGGCTTCATCGTACGGAGGGGACAAGCTAGGTCTTCCACCATTGCATCAGAGATGTCGTTGCATATATCTTTGCAACAAAGATCTTGCTGTAGAAAACTTTTGCAACAAAGGTGTTGTTAAAGAAAACTTTTGCAACAGAGGCCTTGTTGCAAGTATGTCTATTCTTTCGTCTTCAATTTTTGCAAAATAGGTGATGTTGCGCAAAATTTTGCAAATGAAGAAACGCGGCCACCGTTCACGATGCATGCGGCGGCACCAGCGCCGTCACTACCACCATCGTTCGTCATCGCCGATTGCAACTCCTTCGCCACTCTGGTGCAGCAATTGTAAACAGGGCGGTGATGGTGATGGTCGGGATGGCTCGTTGATGCAGGTCCACGACCCCAAGTTGCGAACACCGTCGGGCGTCACTGCCGCTCGCAGCTGCCATGCTCAGCTTGCATCAGCTAGGCCTGCCCGGCGGCCAACCTTGCACCATGGAGGAGGGAAAGCCATGGCGCGAAAGGGCGGACCTCGCGACAACGAGCTCCGCCTAGCATGCTACCAGCAGACTCCCCTAGTTCATTTGTCGGGCGGCGCGATGAGCAGCTCGATGGCAGCCAGGGGCACGGGTGAGGTGAAAAAAGGAGAGGATAAGGTAGGGGAAGGGTCTAGGGTGGAGATTTTTCTTGAAACACTGAACATGATGTAGGTGGTTGAGATAGGATAAAGCCCAGGGTACCACGTCATATGGGACACACAGTAGGGAAGGGGCGGATGGGAGCTAAGAAATACCTAAATCATTTTCCTTTGAAAAATAACATACCAAATGGATTTTTTTTTACATTTGTCCTGGTATGCTGGTCTTAGTATCACTATCATAGTGTCAAAAAATGTCTTACATTTTTCGATGCCGCTGCTCCCTTCCTCACCTCCTCACCTCGCTATCCTCGGATGGCGTAAACGAGTAAAGTCCGCACGCATCAGTGGTTGCGAGGCTTCGTCTGGCTTTGTGGTGTGGATGTCGTGATCCATATCGTGTTTGACCGGTGTTCTCCTGGTGGACTATTGTGTTGATTCAGCTCATGACCGGAGGGGAGGGGGGGCGCAGTGGTTGTCCTGGCTGTGACAGTTGCGGTAGGCGACACCGATACGTTGTAGATGTGATGCGCTCGTGCTTAGCTTGGTTAGCATAGCATGAGGCAACATAGGCCAATGCAAGTCTCGGCATTGTCTACTTTCCATCAATGTCCGATGTTATGTTGTTTCGTTGGCATAAAAAATATCATCATCAAGGCAATAAGCTACTCTACTTTAATAGATTGGAAGTTTCTCGCAAAAAAAAAAACGATGAGGTACAAGGTTGGCTGAGGTCAAAGTGCCAATGGATTCTATACATTGAATTGTCGCACAGAAGTGTGAAAACCTTTCTACTCCGTCCATT